>NW_009614031.1:0-65281 GCF_000690535.1 Cariama cristata | reverse complement strand
AAAGAGTGTGTTTCTTGAGTGCAGACTGTCTGCACAATGCGTGCCAGGTGATGGAAAGGCCATGTCCCACAGAAAGCGATTTGATGCAGTGCTGTCCAAGGTGCCACAGGAAGAGGCACCTGCAACGTCTGAAACCGCATCCACCCTTTTTACTGAGCATCTGCCCACGGCCTGGGAGTGGTCAGCGAGTTTGTGGTGCCAGGAATGTGTTCTGCTCATACTGGGTGAAAAGGGCCACACGGCAGAGTTTTGCATCTGAAGGAGAAAGGGACTGAGGGGACACATCTAGAGCCATGAAACTAAAGCCCCAAACTCATAGTTCTCAGTAGATTTTCTTTCATTAGAATCTGTGACTGCCATTACTGCAAAAAGTGGCAAAAACAGCATAGCAACTTCATAAATTGGGGGCAGGGTGTATACCTTACAGAAGGATGTTTGCCTTAATGCTTGAGACCTTTGTTAGACTGATTAGGATAAGAAAGTTAAAAAAAAAATACCTGTGTTGATAGAAGGCAGGCCATCCGCTTTTAGTTTTGCAAACATTTTACCAAGGATTGCAGTGAGCAATCAAAGCTGAGCCAACTTCTTAAACCTCACTGAAAATCCTGAGGTGCAATATCCTTCCCTTGTATTTTCCCTTTGAGGCTGGTGCAAAACGCAACTTAAATTCTTTTCTCCTTTCATTTAAATAGGCTGTTCTGCACTCCATTTCACAAGGACTCTGAGCAAGACACAGTTAACTGATATGTGTAATTACAGCCCCCATACATCCCCTCCTCCCTAGAAACTCAGTTACCAGCCCGATCCTTGACAAAATGTTTGTGAAGAACAATACATCTGAAGTCAAATGTTATCTGCTAATTGACAGGATGATTTCAACAATGTAACCTTATCTTAGGTAAATAAAGTTCTAAGGAAACTTTGAGCCAGAGAGGCCAAATGAGATATTTAAGATTCCTTTTTGCTGCAGAAGGTCTTGTTTTGATAGTGCACTTCAATAGCAAAGGCTAAATGTGGAAGAGAATCTGAGACACCAAAAGAGAGGCTCAGTTCCCTCTGTTTATATTTGCTCCTAACTCAGTGTTTTTCATAACAGGAAAAAAAATCTTGAGGGGGTCCTTAATTATTGCAGTTGAAAAAAATGTGAAAAATTATATTTATCTTGTGTCTTATTTGAAAAAAATGAGTATTTTAATGCATCTCTAGCATTTGTTTCTTTAAATTCTTATTTAGATTTTATATTATTTTTTACGCTTCAATAAGTAATTCACAAAATCAGCCTAAGATTAGCATTTTTAACATACAACTGTGTTAAGTTACATATGTGAAAATTCTTAATATTCACATTAAAATAGAAGATCAAAGACAGCAGTACTGTACACCAAATATGAGATCCATAGATGTGTGAAAGCAGCAAGAAAGAGGAGCAGTCACCAGGGGGGAGAAGATAGTGTAGGGAAACGAAGTCTTGTCCCAGTGTGTAGATTCTGAGGAATGAAAGAGAGCGTCCTGGAAATGGACTGCAAACTTTTCAAACACACGTTGTCGTGCAAGTGGGGCCCTGACCCTGTCTCTGATCAGTATTCAAAGATGTTAGAAGGCAGTGACCCTATTAAGTGCACTGCACTTCTGTAAAATTATTTGCTTTATAAACCATAGCTGACCTCAGAACAAATGTAGCAATAACTTAAAATGCACTCTCAACTTAAGTTTGTCTCCTGAAATTCCAGTTAACTCAAGGGTCCATGACTTTCCACAAAGACATAGCTGGAAGATGTTCCCACATGTGTAGAACTGTTACCTCAGCTTACTTGCACACAAAGCGTTACTCAGTACCAATGTGCTTCCAAGGGGAGTGAGATCTTGAATCCTACACAGAAGACTGATCTTCATCGCAAAAGATAATTCATATTGTGAGATGAGTTTTCAAACAATATGAACAATAATTTTGTTATGTTATAAACATTGCAAGAGTGCGTACAGTTACAAAGTCTTTGATGTCAAGGGGGTGGGTGGGTAGAAGAGTAAACAAATACACTGATTTTGATGTGCTTAGCATTGAAGAAATCCAATTTCCAAAAGCCCTGGCTTATCCCCTATCAGCCAGCCCAAATCTGATCCCTCTGGGTGGTCATAGCAACCGAAGCCGGGAGCACTCTCTGTCTGAGCCTTCACTGCTAGCTTCCAAAACACTTCCTTTTCTATCTCAAGCTGTGATCCGATGAATTTGTTCCAAACAGGATTACTAAAGAGGCGAGAGTATTTATCCAGTGATCTTACTAGGTCCTCTCTGAAAAGGCCTTCCTGTTTATAGAAACAGCACCTTCCCGCTCTTAATGCAGAAATACATACTTATATGCTTTTCAGGTCAGATTTATGTAATTTTTTGACTGCCAGCTATATGACTTCTGAGCATAAACTATGTGTCCTGTAGCCTGTCCAGCTCAATGAAAATGTCAGTCCTGTGCAGAAACAGAAGAAAATAAATGACCTGTGGTGCTTAGGTGATATGCCAGTTTAAGGGACATTGTATCCTTAAATGCATGCCATATCACATTCTGAGTGGCTCTGTTTCCTAAACTGTGCATGAACTCCCCCTTTAGCTGGGCCAGCTATGCTTGGGAAACTACCAAGTCACTAGTGCTGTAGTGAACCTTGTTCTGTGGCTGACTGAGCCCTTTGGGATTCCATCTTGACTACTGCATGCAAATGCTCTTACACCACTCTGCCTAGGACAAAGATTGGAGGGACCACACAGAAGCAATGATCCATCCCTTGCACCTAATTGTTGTTTGTGGTGAAGGGAAGACGGCCAGATAGGGTGTCACTTCTCGTAGAGCCTCAGTTTAGTAATGGCCTTCTCTTAAGATTCTTAGATTGATGACTGACTGACTCCAGATGAGGCTCACAGGACTCATTCAAAGTCTATTTCAGTAAACCTCCACGTAAGAGTCCTGGATCTTAGTTCCCAGTAATAAAAAATAATAATAATAAAAAAGTCAGCAAAGTAACCAAGGTCTGTTCAGCATTCTACAAAGGATATTTAAAAGTGCTTCTTGTAGATCAGATAGCTTCAGAGAGAACAGGGAGTTCACTGATGAAGGAAGAGTTGTGGGGTATAGCAAGGGAAATCAGAGAAAGGAAAAGCAAGTATCTCAGGTAAAAATGCCCATTTCCTCAAGAAATAAACTAAAAAAGTGTAACAGATAATTATAATAGCAGGGTTGGCTCCAGAAGGAAGTTCAGGCACAGGAAGAGTGCATTTTAAGAAGACTGAAGGGAATTTTTTGTGCCAGGAATTCTGTAGTCAGCATGGGTGATGTTAGGTTTAAGGTAGTAGGAGTAGGAAAAGAAACGGAAACAGAACAGCATCTGTTTCACTGTACCCAGTTTGTCATTATAATCCAAAACATAAACGTTCCAGTGGGGAAGAATAATACTCAAAACTGAACAATAGTGGGAAACCTATCAGGTAAAATGTGCAGTGTGAAATGTATGGGAGGAAAGTCAAGAGTTTTCGAACGACAGAGAAAACTGTTATTAGACTGTGTTAGTAAACTAAGACTACTCCATCTTTTACTTCTGATCTGCAGGGCAATAAAACTTTGTGATAGAGCACTGGTAGAAATACCTGTACCTTTAAAACAGGTAATTGTTTTTTTGAATCCTCATTTGTAAATAGAATAAAAAAGAATAATCAAAATTAGTAAAAGCCTTACCAAAATATTTAAGGTTCTCTGTACTTCCTTTAACATCTTACTCATAATAGTAGAGCAATTATTTTCATTAAACCAGAAACTAGATTTTAACTGAGAAACAAAAAATATCTCATAGAGCTCGATCAGAGATTTCCATATAAGGTATTTTTACTGTACCAGGTAAGAAAAGAAGCATCTCTCAGCAACAATGACCTAAGCACCAGGTCTTCTGAAATGACTTTCTTCTTTATATTTAAAAACATCATGGCTTCAGATAAACTTCAGATAAAACCTTAAAAACTCAATGCAAGAAGGACATTTTATTGTTATTATTGACTGGCTGTTAATGAAATCATTCCAAGAAGTACAGGTTATTTTTGCTGCCATTATTTTCACTCTTGATCTACATTATTGCTTAGGCTAAAATATTAACTAATAATGTACATGACCATGTTCTTGACTTTTCCTTTTCCTTATTGTTTTGCTTATATATGACAAACATTGCTGCTGCCAAGGACAGGATTCTAGCATAACATATAGCTGTTACTTGAAAGAAAACATCTTACATATTTTGATGCATCTGATGAAGCAACTGTTAAGCATACACAATGCTAGTAACTGTAAGTCAGGGAATAGACAACTGTACCATGAGTATCATTCTTAAAAGCTGCAGTTTTATTTTACTAAATTATCTATGTTAAAAACAAATCTGTGCCTGGTGTGGAATTTCACTGTATCAAGTGTTACAATATTTTTGTTTTCATTACAAGCAAGAGAATGCATGTAGAACAAGTGTTAAGAAACATGACAATAAATTAGAATATAATTTACAAAAGCAAAAATAATAATAATAAAGTAACAGTGTACCACATTAATACTGAGTATAAAATAATAAGCAACTAATCACAATAATACAAAGGTAATTTCAGTCTGTATTATTAAGAATATCTATGTGACATTCACTCCATTACAAAGTTCCTAATGAAACGGACTATTTTTGGGTGTATACACCTTGAGGGGGTTAATCTCTAGATTTTTCTTTCTGTTTTGATCTTATTTAGCTGATATTATTGCTCAGTGGAAGTACCTGCACCAGATTGATTTCTGCATTTTGTATTCTACTATTTGATTCTAGGCCTGTCATATTTATAGCCTATACAAATAGTCCTTGTGTCACTATTTAGGAATATAACACTATTTAGCTTAGATTATATAGATGGCTACAGTGTAGCAGCAGCAATGAACTGTGCTGTGGAAACCAATTATTTTTCTTTGAATTAGGTTTCATTTTTAGGTCTTAGTCTGAAGCGTTGCTTAGTTTGTAAATCTACATACATTCTGCGTTTTGTTCCCTTTAACAATACAATTCAATGTTGCTCCAGGGAGTTCTTTAAATTCCAACCTCAGTGCTGTTATGTTGCAGAGTAAACATCGGACTCCCTAGTGTTCTAGCACCAGTGAGAAAGGAAAATGTGTCTTTGGAAACACTCCTTACAATTTTAATGTCCTAAGTGAGGTAAAAAAAAAAAAGGTTTCTTTTGAATACACAGAAAACCCTTTTCTTGTTAGCTGAAAAGACACATTAGCTGATAAACAAAATCATGCCCCGGAGAAACCTGGACCTGGTCTCTTGCTTAGGGAATGCCATAGCAATCCCTTTCCCTTTCATCATATTTTTGACCTAGCCAGGGCATAAGAGCACCAAGGTGTTTTGTCAAAAGGATATAGAAAGTCGATTCACTTAACAGAGATGGACTAGATACTGCCCTTAATCCCTATGTGCAACTCCAAAGGTGTTTTTTTTTTTTTTAACCTACTGGTGTCAGTTTTAGCAGGAGTCATTTACATGGTGGTGAGAGCACCAGATAAGCATATGTGAATACATGCAAGCCAACTGAAAATGAATTCCACTGGTCACAGGCATATGGAAGTGGAAATACTGGCAAGAGGTAGCAGATGACAGGAATCTGATGGTCATGAATATGTGGGCTACACAAAATCCCATGGATAGATTGTCAATATGTTGGGGGGATTTCATAGTATGAGTTCTATTAACATCTATTGTCCCATGTTAATTCACATTAGTAAAGTGTGCAATACATTTGGCTTGTTATTGGTAAAATACACTGGTACACTTCAATCTCATGGTATTTTGAAATTATTTTTCACTGAAAAGAGTACTTTTTTAAAAAAGTGCTATTTGAATTAGAATTTGTAACATGTTATTGTTCACATAATTTTAATTGCACTACAACAAAGGAGGCATAGTTGGACACAAAAGCACATTCATCAAGTACCTCCTGCAAAATGCAAGTGTTCAAGTACAATATATTAATATAAACAAGTACCTACTTATCTCCTTGTTGAGTCTGTTACTGAAAAGTGAAGGGGAAGAGGAGCATGACAATTAACTTTTTTATGGTATATTCTTGAATGTGACTTGCCTAAGTAGTTTGGTTTCACATTAAAAAATGCAAAATATTTGGTGAATATTAAAAATACGGAAACATGAAGTAAGTGGAGTATGGCAGCAGAATAGTTAAGTCATCTAGTCACTAATCCAGAGGCATGAGTTTGTTCCAGTCTCATGCTGAAAGCTGCCCCTAGCTTTAAATATGGTCCAGCTTTAAATATGTACCTGGACCTTTAGGTGAGGGTGGCCAGACCTCATTCTAGTCACCCCTTTTTCAGTGTGCCTTACTCCTGATAGTCTGACAGGCCTCTTGGCTCAAGTACACTTTTGACTTCTCATTTGAACAGAACCTAGATACTTCTATGAGTCATTTATTCTTTGTAAGCCTTGCCCACTCAGATGCGGTCTCCCAAACTGCACATTCACACATTCTTTCTCATAAACAAATGGCCTTCTGCTATGGTATCAAAGAAGGGAACACCTGGAATCTATTTTAACTTCCAGCTTTGCAAAGAATTGTTGCTATTACACAATAGATTTATCTTTTGCACTAGAATTCCTTAGTTTTTGAGAATGAAAAGTAACATGTAAACCAGATCTAGATGCCCACAAAGTTGTTTCTTCTTTGTGGCTGGTGTTGTAAACAACAGTGCACTGGAGTCAAAGTGTAAATTCTAAGCAACCTGTATGGTGGTAGTGAAGGAGCTTCACCACTGTTGGGAGTCTGCCTCCTCCATGATATTGAAATACACTCCCTTTCAGTGGAAATCTCAGCTTCACTTGTACAATGGTAAGATGGCTATAAACCTGGAACACAGACTTAATTTCATTTCATAGCACACTTGTATTTCATGCACCACTGCAGTAACTGTTGCACCTCTTAAAACTAAGTCCCTCATGGTTGTTCTATTTAGTATAGCTTTATATATGGCTCACAGCAGTGTTCAGGAAATATGGATTACTCCAAAGGGAATTAGGTGGAATGAAGGAAAAATACAGTTTTTTAAAAATTTCTGCTCCTTAAATAACATTTCTAAGCTCATTTTATAATTTAAATCATGGTGCTGTGTCGTGAGATAAAATAGTTAACATTTTAAGCTATGACTTAACATTTTTTTGATTCTTCTTTACTTCCATAGTAGACCAAGTCATAACAGCTACATTTTAAACAGTTTTAAATACAAATGGATTCAGTGTCATTGCTAAGTCCATAATAAAAATTATTTTAATGGTCCAAGGAGGTAAACAGACTATTGGATTTAGTCAAAAGAACACAAATGTTCCACAGTAAGCTATTCTATATGTGTTGTGTGGATCTTTCCAATTTGGCATGCCCTCCTTATACTGTGTCCAGCACTTTGGATTAATAAATCCCACTTCACAGAAGTTAAAATAATATTGAAATCCTGTCAGCTGGGGCTGACCAGTGGTTACGTTTTCCACAGGGTAATGCATTTGCAAGGACGTCAATCTCATTCCGCTGTGTGGTTCTCTTCGATGGACACTCTTCCACATGATAATAACAAGGCACATTCTTGTGCTTTCTGTGGGTCAGTGTCCTTGGCAGGTCTTGCAGCACATCTGTCTGAAGTATGCTCGACTGCAGAACTTGAACTTCAGCACCAGTGGGCAATATGCCACTTTGTTCACATCTTTGCACTCTAATAATTAAAAGCATTGAAGAGAAAAAGTCAGAAATTAAAGTACAAGAAAATCTGACATTCAACATGTTGCTACCCTATTCATCCACCCTGACCTCTTTGTAACTACTCTTTCTAGTCCAGCCTAGTGCACATAATATATTTTTAAAAGCAATAAAAGGTTTGCAGGGCTTCTCTCCCAGACATTTAGAAGTGTGCCCACTTTGTCTTGGAAGAATTATTATTTATTGGGATAAATGATCACTTTAAACAGCCAGGAAATGTGAGTCGTTTTTCTTACAACACTTTTATAGCTTCTTTCTCAGGAGTTATTTTATCCATCCATGAGAGGTTATCCAAAATCTAACATGATTTGCACTATTTGGTACCATGCCTCTGCATGGTTATGAATAAAGGCACCAACAGTGTGAGTTCAGTGACTGGACTGAATGGCAGATTATATTTTAGGCTTGGTTCCACACAGCCACGATTTCTTTTATGCAGGAGGAAAAGCTATTTTTACGCCTATAATGGACATGTAAGAGATTTTTTTCATAGTTGTGTTTTTCCTATATGCTGGGCTTACTGCCTCAGCAGCCCTAGTCATGTTGGCAGGTAACTCTCCCAGGGAGGGAGCTCAACCATGTGGAGGAAGGATTTCTTCTTTTCCATCCCACACAACTTGTACCCAAAGTGACTTGTAGGGGTACATTACAGGAGCACTGATGGAATATGCTATGGTTCTACTCTGGCTGAGTTTCTTTTCTGTAGAAAGAAGGTGGGAATAGGGAACGGAACAGTTTGGTCCTTGCCCAGTCCTTATTCTGATATAGCTGGAGCCATAGGTGTATTGGAGAGCTCAGGGGTACACTAAGGTTTTACAGCTCAGCTGTTGCTGTTGCAAATTTCCCTTGCACTGGAGTGAATATTGTGATAGATGCCTGATAGGGGATATTTAGTTAAAAGCATTTACACAGTTCCTTCCAGACTAATATTAAAATATGACTTTGGCAAGGAGCTTTCCTTCACATATAGGAAGATGAAAGAGATGTATACGGAGAAGTAGTAAACCCCAGAAGTTTGAATTACAAAAATTAAGTGACAGGAAGAATGAAATTAAGATTCATTTCTCAGAAAATGATTTGTCTGTAAAGAATGCTGTAAGTTGTTACTCTTTTAAGGTTGCATTTGATACTGGCTTCCTCCTACAATCTTTCTCAAATTATAACAGTTATAAAGAAAATGTGAAAAAAAAGGAGATGAACTACCAGTACTTTGACCATTATCATATTTTGTATTGAACTGATATCTAGAAGTGAAGACTGGAGGCCAGGATGTTGTTGCTCCAAGGCCTGCCAGAACAATAGTCCTTGACTCCGAGGTGTCTGTAAGTCAAATATGAAAGAGAGAACGGACACACCAAACAGGTAAGAAAAGAAGAAAGTAATAGTGAAACAAACACAATCAGCATGTACAATCATTCAGTTACTCCTGTCTGTCTTCCTTCTACATACAATCTAGTATGCTATTTTTGCTCTGGAACAGGTAGCTATGGACAGTGCATTCATGCTGCAAGCATACTGTAGTAGCAAGCTAAGTGCAGATGAGAATTTTTACTATTACCTAGGAAAGCATTACTGAGGCTGAACTTCAGGGTCTGTACTGAATGGTATTTCTGGTAACGGCAGTATGCATGCTTTTAGCTAGATAAGTAGAGGTCATGAAATGATTTAAACCTTTGTTTAATTAACACAGATATAGTGCTTTCATTGTAATTTTTTTATTCTACCTACCCAATATCTTATGTACTACTTTTCTAATTTTTTAATTCTCAATTTGGAAAGAAAAGACATTGGGGGTAGCTGGTTGAAGCAGACATATTTCTCTATCAGCAACCGTACATGGTCACTGTGTTTCACTGAGTTTCAAAAACTCTTCCCAAAAGAGGCCAAATGTCTTCCAGAAATATTTCAGGTCCTTGTGTTTGTGAAGACTGGGAATATAGGAGAGACAGGTGGTGAATTATAAATGAAGTGAGGATTAAAAAGGTTCACTTGATTTTGATGAGACGTAAAAAGCACACTCAATCCCAAAAATAACCCTCATACACATTGTATTTAGTTAAATACAGGTGAAGCCACTAATGGCATTTTAGCTAAAAGTAAGATTTGAAATGATGCTATTTCATATTTCTTTTAAGTTATTCTTCCTCCTGACTAGGATTCCTCCTCCCGGATCCTGTTCAGGCGATGTCATTTGGAGAGCAGTGAGACAATATTCTGGAAGTTGCCCACAACTACTGTTTTAAAAATCAGTTTTGAAATAGATATGGTGGCTGACAAAGTAGCCTATTCTTCACAGGACTGTGGTTGAATGCAAGAGGTTTAGCAGAGCCCTTTTTGTTCCTAGAAACTAATGTTAATAAGTTTCAGTAAGCTACGTGTATTACACTCTCCCTTCCCGAACCTTGTGGCTAGATTAGACAATACGATGATATTAACTATCATGTTATAGAAATAAAATCACAGAATGTCACTGTGCCTTCAGCTAAAGTGACGGCAAAGACATATCACACAAAATACAAAGAAAATTGAAATGACATAAAAATAGACAAAATAGCTTTTCAGGTGAAGTTTCAGATGGCCTTTAGCAGTCTAGATTCAGCAGACAAATATATACTTAATAAAATAATTCTGAATACATTTCAAATCATGTGGTATATGCTGCCTGTAGTTCACTTCCAGCAGCAAATGCAATGTTACCCTCCTCAGTGGCAGCCCATTAAAACCCCATCTACAATATTTTAAATCACCAATGAAGAGTTTAAAGAAAACAAAGAGCTAAAGCAGATGTAAAATGTGACAAGATATATTGTAACTTTCTTTTACTATTTCTGTATACCCAAAATTTTGACTCTTTATGTGAACAACCTGTACTTTCACAAAGAAAGTTCTTCCAAACTTTACCAACATGATCACTATATTGCAGAGTGGCTCAAGCTTCCTCAAAAACATGTAGGTTCTTATCTTGGGTGAACAAAATTAAATTGTCCAGAAATGTTGAATGGGTTCCATAGGCTGTGAGCACCGGAGTTTGGCAAGTAAAGGGAACCAGGAGGTTTGCTGGGGTTTGAAACAGGAAGGGAATCCCCTCAGCTAGTCGGACCCTGCTGCAAACCAATGACCTGTTGCTGAAGTTGCTTTTTCCCCACAGTGTGGCCCAAAGCACAAGGCAGTGCTATGACGTGGCATGTGGACAAAGTCTCCGCATGCAAGCAGGTACGCTGTGCTACGCACATGCACTCCCAATGGGGAGAATCCTCAAAGACCTGACTCCTTCCCTGAAGCCCAAATACTGAAACACAGTTCACATCCCACCGCACCTGCAGAGAGACAGAAGCAAACACACAGGCACAGTATGCCCCTCTCACAAATACATTCACAAGGAAATACCAAAACTCAAATACTACTTCCTTAGAAAGTATTCTCTTTCCAAAAATAGTTGTGCTCTTTAGGATTAGTTAGTTCTTGAAATTTTACAAGCTTTCCATCATCTCTAGTATGCTGACAAAGATACGCCTCTCTATTTAAAGGCTAACATTTTACTAACACAAGAGATACCAGCTCCTCTTGTGTTTAAGGGGATTTTTTTAAGGCAGAAAATGTACAAGACGCACATTATTCTGCAAATCCTCAGTTTGTGCTTCTTACATTCAGTATTTAATAGCAGCTCTGAAGTTTGTATAAATTAGAATATATATTTAAGAAATACTTGCAGAAGTATTGAAAAAATATCTTGAAGATAATTTTTTGTCTAATTTTAGGACACGGCACCCTCAGTATTTCATGGATCGCAGCAAGATTCTTCTGAAAGGATGTAGGTATTTTGAACTGTTAAATGAACTTTCAGATTACATTTACTTTCGAGTCATTTGAGCCATTTAATCACTTACAAATAATCAGCGGTTTCCACTAAATACCTTCAATGTGGGACATAAGCAAAAAAGGGATGCTAATGGGCAATGTGTTGGGAACTGTATCTATTCGAAGAGCTTATGCTCTGTCTTTTTCCCCTTGTTTCTTACTAACTGCACTAATGAGGCTGCATGGCCGTCAGTAAGGAGCTGGCTCATGCTTGACCCACTCAGAGCGCAGGACAAAGCGCTCAAGTCCGCATGGGATACTATGTAAGTGATTTTCAACATTTCCTATTTCTGGATCCCAAAAATCTTCCAGTGAAGGTGTAGGTCCCCGAAAAACACTGTTACCAACAGGCTTACTTTTCATAGTCACTCTGCACAGTTCCATGGTGTACATAGATCAGAAAACCACTGTTTCTATTCATTTATAGAAGATTAGCATATTTTCCTGACAATACTGAAGAATTAGTAATGTAATGCCTACAAATAACAACATGACCTTGTCATCTTGAAATTAAGACGAGACTGGGACTAAATCATGCCCTCTTATAAGTACTTTATTACCTTCCTTATTTCGGAAAAAGTCAGTATTTGTGTTTAGAAATAAAATATCATTTAGCCTTTGAGCTTCAAAGAGCAGAAAGGTTCCTAGATTGATAATCATCACGTAAAGATTATTAAACATAAAAATAGGAGTTAAAATAATGAAGGTAAATTCTATTATAAAGATGTTTTTCAACTGACAATATGGGATGATAAGCCTCTATTTAAAATTAAAACTTCCAAGCAGTAAGTTACAGTGCTTATACACTGAATCATCAGTGTATCTCTGGGAAGATTTTAGTATGCTCCCATTTCATCACAGACATTGCCAACCGAGTATTTTATGACAGCTTTGAATCTATGGTGTGAACCTGAATGGATACAGTAGGTATTGAATCAACACCAAATCCAGGCAGACTGTAGCATAAATTTGTTATTTTTAAAAAATTTAAAATCAGAGTATTTGTTCCATATAAACAGGATATTAAACTCCAACATAGCTGGAGAACCTGTGTAAAAGATACTCCATTATATACTGCACAGAGATTACTTAAGTTAAAAGGAGCAGTATTAGTGACATTGCGGTCAAGTACTCAAAATTTAGGAAATATAAAAATTTAAGGAATAACTGTTTTAAAAGAACTATTATTGCTGTGCAATCTTTCTTGATTTTTGGACATGTGTGTTTTGGTAATACTTTACCCTTTTCCCCTTCCACACAAAATGAAATGTACTCATCTGGTGAGCAACTATTTTAAATTTTTACAATCAATGAGGAAACAGCTTTTTTTACTGTCTAGCACTCCAATTCCACTTTCAAGACAGCATTTCCTAATAGGTTGTCTTGGACAACTTATGAGTTCAGATCTGGAGCCTTTCATAAACATTAATAAGCTTGTTTTGACATTTTTAACTAACACATCCTCTAGCAAAAATACGTTAAGATGAAGCTAATTAATAGCCTGATTAAATTAGACTGTAGCATGTAAAAAACATCGTAATTACTCCAAACAAGCAATATAAATCCAAGAAATTAAAAGTTAATTAGAAGAAGCTGACAAGTAAGTTAAAGTATAAGAACGGGTTTGTAGCACCATGTAGCATTACATCTGTGGTCTCAGACTTTCAATGAACATGTAATTAACTATTGTTATGTTAACCACTGAATGAGCAGGAAGAAGGTCAGTGGATGAGAAGTGTATCATGTTCCTCCTGCTGTTATGGACATTTCCATTGAACCAATAAATAGACTGGAAAATTAATAACACAAACCAACAGTCTTTTGTCCATGACTCAGGCTATACATTTTTAACGGTGTATTTTTAAACAAAGAACCTGTATTTAGGTTTTTATTGACTCCACCTTTGAACTACAACAACTAATTAGAAAATAATTGTAAAAAATTAATTCACAGTCTGACAGATGATGTTATGTAGACTTTTACTCATAAATTAACACAGTAATACTGACTCTTTCTGGAATAAATTATATTAAGATGGCAAACTGACCTTCTGTGTTGGAAATGGGAGTACTGTCACATTTACTTTCACACTGCTGCATTGATGGAGGTCTAAGTGGTTCCGGACACTCGCTGGATGCTTGTCCGGTGTATGAGAGGCACTGTACCGTTCTCATCTGTTGCCCCAGACCACACTGTGCAGAACACTAAAAATAAGAAAGATAAAAAAGTGAAACAACTTGGAACTAAATTTTAAATATAAAACAAGATAACATGAAAACAATCAGGAACAGTACACATGCACAAATTTTAAAGAAGACAGGCAACTGAAGAGATTTGGTTAACACAGAAAATAATTTTCATAAAATAGTTTTTTGACAGTATATGCAAGAACTTGTCTTTCAAAGAAAACAAAACATAATCCAATGTTGGCTTCCTGAACAGTCCAAATTTGAGATATAAGGGTATACTTTACACTATTTCCTATATCATGGCTGAGTTTAAGTGCATGTTTCCAAGAGAGAAATAATTAACTAGGATAAAGAAGAAAAACGAAGGAGAACAAGAATTCAAATCTGCTAGAGGATTTTTTTTTAAGGAAAAAGGGAACTATCTTTCAAACAAAAATACTTCGCTGTTTCGAAACATTTTTTAATTTCTATAACTAAACAGCAGTTTTAGTACGGTATCAGTTTAAGATAAATGCACAGCTGAACAGCTACCATAAAAGAAAACCTGATTAGACTGTAATACCACAAATGATTGTTCCCTGGTTAGTTAAGCTAAAGTGCTTTAATTTCACTAGTGGCAAATTACTGTGCAAACTTAGAAACCAGAATATTCATATGTTATTTTAAAAGCAGGCCATTGATCATAATTGAGATGCAAAAACATAAAGAAAGAAGGAAACTCGGTATACCTTATTTAGAAACATTGCATAACGGCAGCACCATTCAGTCTGTCCTCTAACAATGTAGCTCCCTGTCTGGTAATTCAGATATTTTATGTAAAATTATATAGATCTCAAAGCTTTTTTTGTGGATATATATCTCTCTCTTACTAAAACAGGAATTGGCTTTGTATTTCCATCACGTTTCTCAAGGAAGTTAAATGTGTTTTAAAAATACTAAACCTTGCAACTTTGCCATATCCCAAAATCTCCTTCCAAAAAAAATAGTAAACAGGGGAGAAGCTTTTGCTTCAGTAATGGGAACCATCTCTTACCCATTTCCAGTAACATCTTACCCTTAGAAGGTGCTATTGTGTAGGAGACTAACAGCAATAAATAATTATATAAACTCTCTTACCTGTCCCCAGTCTCCAGCAACCCAGCGAGGAGGAGGACATCGGCCTAAACTACAGCGGATGCGGACTGGTGGTTTGGTCTCCTCTTGGCATTGCACAGCTGGAAAAGTTTTTAAAAGATCGCTGCTTTTGCACAGAACAATTCGGTGTTTGAATCCTGGGCCACACTTTGGTGTGCACTGAAAAAGTATTGATAAAAATAAATAATGAAAATCTCAGTAAAAAGTCAATAAAAGTGTCAAAAATGTTATTATGGAAAACAGGAAAATATATTTATGGTCTTATAACTAAACTATAATCACAATTTTTCCAATATGATGATGATAATTTTAAAATGTTTAGAAACACAACCAAGCTGATGATTGCTCTATTAAGTTCAGGATTTTATAAGTTTTAATTTGATAAAAGTAGATTTCCTTTGCTATTTATATTCAGGCTATGGTCTTAATATTTACTTTTATATATAAGAGCCTTTAGGTTAGATTTAAGAAAAGCATTTTGTTGCAAAGTAGCAAGGTCTGCCACATGTAGCACTATTATGAAACAAACTTGAGTGTGCGTTTCAGAAACTAGAAGTAGAACTCTCTGCTCGTAGTATGACTTTAGCACAGCCTCTCTCCACCTCAATTTCAGACTACTGAGCTACAATGAACGCATTTTTCCTCAATAAACATATGGGAAGATAAATGCTTTACTGGACTCCATAGAAACCAGACTATTCAAAGAGAAATACCATACCCTCTCCCTACAATGCATGCTTTTCTCTCCTTTCCTATTTAAATTTTATTTTCATATAGTTCTTCTTTTTCCTCCTTTTATCACCCCTCTGCTCATTCTAACAGTAAGCAGATAATAAACCAATAATTTAAGTCTGATGACCTCTGCTTTTCCTCCTCTTTCCTGATACAACTTCTCTCCCCGCTTCTCCTTCCTTTTTGCTGCTGACTATTAATGTCATTTACATTAGCACAACTGCAGAATGGGGAAGAGACAAGTGTTAACAAAATTAAAACTCAAGACCTTCTCCAAATCAGTCCTTTAACATCTGACAAGGAGATTTTGCAAGCACAGTTTTAGAATTCCCTATTGGTATGTCAACCTTTATCCCATAAGCCTATCTGCAGCATTTGGACCAGAGTCAGTTTCTAATAGCATAAATCTTACATACAGATTATGCTAAACCTGTCAAGAGTGGAACTGCCTTTCATATGAAAGCAGTTGTAGAGACAAAACATTGTCTGGGAAATAATACTATGTGGAACTGAAGCAATATTCAAGAGGTTGCACACCAAGGGCTTCTACACATCCAAAACAGGTCAGTATGTAACTGGGAAAAAAAAGAAAAACCCCTAAGATTCATTTTGAAAAAAATTACTTGAGTGATCCAAACTTTACTGTTGTATGCCTAATCCTGAAGCATCTCTGACTAACTTAAAGAAATTTTAACACCATTCCACAGGACTATGTAAGGTATCAATATTCCCTATACATATGTAAAGGTGTACATATATATATCTCAAAACAAGATCTTTAAGAAAATCTCCCAGCGGAAGCCACATAAACTAGTCAATACAGAATGGACAGATTTATTCTAAATCTTATCTCCGTTTAGATTTAGAATCTTAAACTGGGCTGCAAAGAGATGGGTCCTCCATTTGGAGTTTATAATCCAGAACTGCAAAATGGGTAATCACTTTCCTCAAACTTTAACCTTCGCTTTCCTATCCTATTCTATCCTTTCCTATCAAGGTACTGCCTCCTTATCTACAGTAGTTCAGTGTTCAGAATTTTGATACAGAATAGCCAAGTTCAATCATTCTCATATGGAAGGGGCTTTAACCCCAGATCTTGTATACCCTAAGTACCTGCCTACTAGAAAATGAGGGGAAGGAGGGAAGTAAGAGAAGGAAGATCCCTATGTCTCTGGCTGAACTGCAGAAAGAATATTAATGCTAAATAAAGATCAAAAAAGAATGACAATGAATATGTGAGATCTTCAGCATCATGATCATGACTCCTCAGTTGTGGTCCAAATTCCATTGAATGCTGCGTGTATTTTCTCCCACAAATATTTCATGTAAAATGCATGACTTTTAAGCAGGAACTAGAACCAAGTGCCCTTTCCTAAAGTGTTTAAAAATCACTTGTGCTCAATTTCTTCTTCTCAGTGACTGAGTGTTCTGTCAAAAACAAACAGAAAAGAGACAAGATTGAAAGGACTTTGCCAAAAATGTCAAAACCCAAGGTGCCTATGCTGTTTCATAATCTCTAGAATGACTCCAGTCATCCATTCCCAAAAAGACAACTTCAAACTGAAACACAAAAGCAGAATGTCATCAAGATTAATTCATTTCTGATGAATATAGCTGGAAAGGAAGAAGGGTCGTTTCAGAGAACAAAAGCAAACAGGTATAAACTAGTATGGAACTAGAACATTAGAACACTTCTTGCAATTCAAAGACTGAAGTTCAGGAATAGTTTTCCAAGAACCAGTGGAACAAACCCCCAAATTAACTAATTTTAAAACATAGTTTAATCAGTTTACGGAAGCAATTATATGATACAGCTGCATTTCACAGTAAGGTCACAGACATGGAAACTCAGGAAATCCTAACTTGTAAGTATCCCAAAGGGTATTTTGACATAAAAAGCCAGGTGAGATGGGAGACCAGGATAGCAAGGACCCGAAAAAGTATACAGACATTTCTGCACTCTGATTTGGATGTCATGCAGTCCCATTCAAATGTATCTGCCTTTCCTTTCAGCTGCACTGGTTCACATCCTTCAAATTTAATACTTGAATCAGTATAAGGTATAGTATAAGCTTGGCTTATACTAGAACAGACATCACTATACTTAATGAAAGACGTTCCTTCTTTAATAAACAGAACACCAACTTTCAGGTCTGCCTCTTCAGGCATGCTGCTAAGAAAGCTGATGCTCTACATCAGCATGGTTACTTTAGAAAAAAAAAGCAGTTTATTCTGGCTTCTGGTACTGTAAACCCATCATCTCTACTATCCAGCTATTTGCCTGTTCAAAAAACAATGGAAATGGAAATTGCTTTTTTCTTTAAGACATACCAAATGGCTATTTTTTTTTGTTTCATTGGGGTTTTTTTACTACTTTACTTTTCTATTTGGTATTTTACTATTTTTCTACTATGACTAATAAAAAACAGGTTATAATTGTTTGACAAAACAACAGAACTGACAACACAGAAGGAAAATAAAAAGAAAAAAAACACTTCAATACTAAATCTATGAGGTTTTGAACTTCTTATTAATCCTTTACTTAGCAAGCAGTGAAGAAAATGTACTAATATTCAGTGCTTAGAGGCCTTGTCTCTACTATGAGCTAAGACAGCAAAATTTCCTTACTTCTGACCAGTCCAAAGCAACCCACTGTGGGGGACAGGACTGATTGTTACAGAGCTCTTTTTCAATAGGCCGGTGTGTTAAACAGTTGGTATTGTCCAGTGTCTCCTCCTCAGAAGGTCCAATCTTTCTGATACAGAGAACAGTTCGTGAACGCATTCCTCCATCACAGGTCTTACTGCATTCTGACCAATCTCCTATAAACCACCTGGATAGAAAAAGTTAGGAGATTCATTAAATGCATTTCAGAAACAGAGCACACAATTGCACAAACCCAGAATCCAAATAGTTTAAATTACTAAACCTAAATCATTGTTAGCAATACACATATTCACAGTGAAATAAAGTAGAAACTTACGGGTGTTTTTACAGAACATTTTAATTTAGCCCTCACTGCAATCATATCTTCCAATAATAATACTACTTTGCATTTTTCTAGAGCAGTGATTTCCAGCCTAGGCTGTAGTAGTCAGAAAGGAGTGTTGAGCCTGACAAAACTGCAGCTATTTAAGTAGATTTGTACTTGACTTGCCTGAAGTTACTTCTCTGAAAGTGTTTTGCAACTGGAAATGTCTGGGAACCACTGCTGCTGGTTACAGCTCAAGTTAAAAGCCCAGATGGTTGCCTCTCTAGTATCATTACAATAAAATAATTTGATCTCAAAATAGGGCTGAGATTTAATTCTCATCCAATTATGAAATATTTCTAAACTTTTTTATAAAAGGCTATATTGAAATGTAAAATACTCTTATTTATTAGAGGAAGTAAAGCAAACACTAATAAAACATGAATTCATCACATTAAAAAAATGACCTCAACAAATACTTAAAATATTTAAAGCACTTCATGATAACTGCTAGAGGGAACTTCTAAGTGTTTGCATGCACGTAGTAAAAGCCAGTAGTTGTACAGTGTATCTAGATTACTTTGAGTTGTTGCTGAGATTAAAGCAGCTGTTAATCTGGTTGCAATGTTATTTATTTTTTCCTACTGATGAATGGTTAATGCAGCTCAATTCACTGGAAATATCTCTTCACATTGTTGAGCACATTTGGTCTTCAGCATTTCATATGTTGATTAAATACACTCGCCTGAATCATCCTTGCAAAGGATGAAGGTGAAGTCTAGTATGCTAGCACATGTTGCCAACATGCCAAAAATGCCAGGCATGTCAGTCACTGTGATGTTCATGGAGGTATGCTTGGAGCTCCCTCATAAGATTTGTCATTTTCAGAAGTCTCTGTCAGAAAAATGTGCTGCTATCCTGTCTTCTGTTACAGAATAGCAAATATATTCTAATATGAACCTAGATCAATGCAGAGATGCAAACACATATGCTGTAGTCTGTCATTAGTTTCCCAGCAAAAGAAAATTAATTTGTGATTCTTTGCCACCAAACTCATGCTTTTACCACACCAGGGAGAATTAGAAGCCCTTCAGAGCTTTGGAGAGACTGAAGTGTTAATTTTTAGTTGGTATTATGATTTGCTCAAGTGCATTCTGAGGTACCTTTTATGTTTATACTGTATGACAAGACACTATTATTCATAATTCATAGAACTATGAGAGTTACCTGTATCATTTCTTGAAATCTGGAACTTTAAGAGTGACTTATTGTAATAACAAACAAATATTGTGAACAAACATAGCCTTTGCTGCTGCTCAGGGACATCAAGTATAATGTAATTCACATTCAGCTAGAAAGTGTATAATTTTCATAACTTTTGGTATGTATCACAAGGAAAGTGTAATTGTGTTAATTAAAAAAGGAAATATTTGGCCACTCTGTGTAAAGAGTAAGTCTTACTGGGTGAAAAATCTTCCAGCCAAAAGGGTCAAACTTCTTTGGGTAACTATCTGTTATTTGAACAGACTTCTTCTAGACTACTTACAGGATCAGGAATCAAGAAACCTTCCTTAGGAGTTTGGCACTTTGTATTCACCCTGTGGGGAACATCAGAATGGAGGCAGATGTGGGCTGAACTGCCCTGACATATTCAAGTAGATGTTGATTAATACACACTCCCCACTTCCTGAATCTTCATGACTTGAGTTTCACCATGTTCACCAATGTCCCTGCTGTACTGGATGAAGAATCCAGAAATGTACCACTTTGTTTTTGTTTTTTGCTTGGTTTTGATTTTTAATAACTTCAATGCAAAAAAATAAAAATTAACTAGTGTGGAATAACTATGTTAACATTACTTTTTAAAGTGCTAATTTGTTAACAGTTAAGCCACACAAAGGAAAGGATAGGGATGTGTTTGGTAAAAAGGAATGGACCGAATATGACCACTTCCCGAGTTCTGCTGTCAGGTACCTGGCGTAAGACTTTAGTTAGTGCACTTAAATCTATGCTAAACAGTGTTATTGAAACAGAATCCAAGTGCATATGCTTGCAGGGTAAACATATTTTTACACATGGACTGTGGGGACAATGATTTAGACCTACTTTAGACCTGTTTGTGAGACATCACATTTACATTCAAACACACTCAAGGTGAGAGCAGCGTAATGGCTTCACTTCTGTTTATGTCAAATGAGTATGGTACACGAGACGGGGGAGTATGTGTAGAAGACATTGCCCTGCCATCCTGCAACCAGTCACCACACCAGGGAAGCAGTTGATACTCTAGGAAGAAACGGGCTTCATGAAGAACTGTTGGGATTCTAATGCACTATAGGCCTATCTCATTCCTCCCAGTGTCCTTCAAGCTACCATTTTACAGTTTCTAAGAGACATTTAAACGAGACCACAGTATTTCCTTATTGTGCTATATCTACATTTGATCAGCACTAATGATTCTCATGCCCAATTAGAATATAGCTACAGATTATCACCAAACTTAAACTAATCAGAGCTTATTGTATCTCTTCCATTTTTCCACAAGTTTTATTTGTCTCAAAACAGAAGAAGCAGCTGTTGTGCATATGCTGAAACTGTTTCCTAGTGCAAAATATAACAACTGTTTCTAAACAGCTTTTGTAGTAAGATTAAGCTACCCTATAGGTCATTGCCAAATTCCATTTTTGAACAAATGAGCTGCTGTGTTTTTAATTATCTTTTCAATATATAGCATACAACTACCTTTAAAAATAAAACTAAATATACTTAACCAAGCAGGCACCTAATATAAAGGCACAAAGCATTACTGTACAACACTGTGTATCCTGGAGAGAAAGTTGTTTGACAAAACTATTATCAGTAAATGGTTTGTTCTACTAAGCAGTTTCTATGTTTGCTATTTCTCATGTGAACACTTGAACCCAAATTTTAATATAATATACTTAAAAATATGGCAAACGTTTGGTAGGTAATATAAATATCTGTGGCAAAGTTGGTCTCACCTCAAGATTCTTCTGTTATCGTTGCCTTAAGAATGGTCCCCAGTTCTACTCTGAGCACTACTCACCACATCTGATAATTACACCCTAAGAAACTGCTTTGCTAGTATCTTCTTACTTTCAATGTCTGAGCTGCTTTGTGTAGTTCTAACACCACTGTTGCTCAGTCAAATCAGGCCTCCTCTAGGTCAAAGTATGTATTTTCCGTAACTGATTCAGAGGAACAAGAAACCATAACCCAAATATTCTGTCTGATAAGACAGGACCCTAACACTAGATCAGAATTTTATACACATTTGGTCAACAGGATTTATTATAGACTACAAAGACTTTTCCATCTATGCAAAACACATGTCCATCTTAGTGATTAATGACTTACTCAGGTGGGCAAGGCTCAGTGTTGCAGGCTCTTTGGTTTTCTGGAGGCTTGCTGTCAGGGTCACAGTAATTGTTTTGTACAATGGAGTTGTCATCCAGTCTTTTACACACCGCCTCTTGTTTCTGCACACCTTGGGATGAAATGGAACTCCATTAATTAATCATTCTTGCTCTTCTACTTGTTGAGTAAAAGCATTATTTCACCTATTGACTGTTAATCCTACCATCCCACTTTAACTGGCTGAATGTTGCAGGGGTGTGAATTCTGATTGACTGAATGCCTCCTGACCACAACAAATCTTTCATTTTCCTTCAATTTTAGGCCATAATACTAAGAGAGGATTTTAAATTATTGTTTTCTAAAACAAAAGTAATATATTTATAGATTTACTAACAGATTGTTTTTATTTGTATATTGCACAAACCCCATTTTCTGTCTACCCTTCCCTCCTAGTAAAAGACACTTAGATTTCCAAAGAAAACATCACCAAATAGAATGTGGTCAGACTTCAATGCAGAATTATTGGTTTTGTGCTCTGGTTTAAAATAAACCAGCAATACTGGGAAACACTGTTGCATTTTAATACATGTTATCCTATAAACATTTTCTTCATTAAAATAATAGAAGTATTATTCATTCTGAAAGACGCAGTTTGTCTCTGTGAATGCTCATTTTGTCTGGCACTCCCAGCCCCCAGTTTTATTATTATTCCCAAAACATAACGATGTATCACTGCCGAGGTAACATCATAAGGTAGTGTATTAAGCAGATTTTCTGATTTTTAAAAAAACAGGATCTAAAGAAAGGTATTAAAGAACCACTGATATGACAAGAGTGCAGCTCAGTGTATTGTTGTAAAGAGTAGTACACATGGCTTCCTCCTCTTTTTAGAACAAGATGTATGATGTTTGCTAGCATAAAAAGACTGTGGATCTGCAATTCATATGCAGTTCTTATCGAACATGACAAGTCATAATACTGAAATAATAGGATTATTTGTATGATAAAAGTTGCAAAAAGCCCTGAACCTTTCTTAAAAACAGAAGCAATTATACTTTTTCTAAAATGTGAAATGCATACAATTAAATAGGGATTAAAACATCCTGGCTTCAAACGTCTGCCAACTTTACTTTACAGCACTCTCTTCATTTTAAGACAAGCTTTTTATAGGAAGTAGACATGCAGTAATAAAAGAAATTACATAAATATGTTTTTCAGACACTAAACATCCCACTAAAAACATGGGATTTCTTTCACCAAATATCTGTAGTCTTTCTGCTCATTTAAACCAACTAAACAACTTACCTTGCAATTGCTTCTTTTCTTATTCATTATGGACAAGAATCAAATCTCCTACTTTGGTTCCTAAAATGTGACCCATACAGAATCCAGGTATTTAACTGCAACAGTGAGTCAAGCCTACCCTTGAGATGTCTGAAGTTTGGCCCACAAACCATCCTGCTTGGCTATGAACAGAAGTCTCCCAGTCTACACACATGTGAAATGTCTTCATGACTGTTGTTTAACCCAGCCAGCAGCTAAATACCATGCAGCCACTCGTTCACTCCTCCCCACCCCACCTTCTGAGGGCATGGGGAGGAGAATTGGAAAACGGTAAAACCATGGGTTGAGACAAGAACAGTTTAACAAATGAAAAATAATAATAGTAGCAGTAGTAATGAAAAGGGAGATAACAAAGAAAGAGAGCAATAAAACCCAAGAAAAACAAGTGATGCACAACACACCTGCTCACTACCCACTGACTGATGCTCAGTCCGTCCCCAAGCAGTGATCGGCCCCTCCCAACCATCTCCCCCCAGTTTATATACTGGGCATGACATTCTATGGTATGGAATATCCCTTTGGCTAGTTTTGGTCAGCTGTCCTGGCCATGCTCTCTCCCAGCTTCTTGTGCATCTCCATGCTGGCAGAGCATGGGGAACTGAAAAATCCTTGACTTAGAGTAAGCACTACTCAGCAACAACTAAAACATCAGTGTGTTATCAACATTATTCTCACACTAAATCTGAAACACAGCACTGTACCAGCTACTAGGAAGAAAATTAATTCTATCCCAGCGAAAATCAGGGCAATAATGTTATGTGCAAAGGACATGGGGAAAATGGTAACCTCCTTTTTCATGAGTCTTGAGGATGGCATGCATTCTCCCATGCAGGTGCAGAGGCAGGAGTATGTATGACCCCTTCTCGCTCTGACGGGATTCCTAATTCCCATAAGCACACCATAACACTACGTTCTGTGACTTACTGGTTAGTTTAGCTAAGGTTGCAGCACTGTGGTTTCTAGTCTGTAGATTATTTCTAGTTTTAATTCAATTACAGTCTGATGTAAAATGTCTAAATCATCTTGAGAGCAAGGATGAAAATCCATACCTGCCTCTGCTAGATGAATGTCTTATTTTCTGGTTACAGATTAAACCCCTTTCTTGTCTTCCTGCCATAGGCTCCACGAATCTTTGATCCCTGGCTGCACTGTGGCCCAGAATGCTTATTTAAAAAACAATCTTCTCTTTCCTTACACTCTTAGACTCCTCAACTTTCTAGAGCACACAGCTAAGAATACGCTTCTGGAGATGCACTCCCAGCTGAAACCTCTTCACTCTGCAATAGGGAATTGCTATTTAATAGATAACTGTCATAGCATTCTGCAAAATATGGGTATCATCCCTCACATAAAAACAGAGCTTTGTTAATTCAAATACTCTCAGAAAAACCCAGTAGTCTGGATCCTAAGCACACAAACTCTAACGTTCATGTTTCTGACAAGCCGAGAAGGAGTTAAGATTCATCACTCAACATACCGTTTCTTAGAGGACACCTATTTAGCAGCTGAGAACTTTGTATCAACTCTCAAAATACTTGCCTCCTCATCTCACCTCAAAATCATTAACCATGTTGAGACCAAAGATGCTTAGTGGTGGAGTCTTCACTCTACTGCAGTACCTAAATCCAGAGTGCTCCTGGGATATCTCCTTTTTGATTACAGCTACACATAACCTTCACAAAGTAGGCACTTTCAGGTTGCAAATCATTTCACACGTCTGACATCTCAGGTTATCCATAAACATCACAATCATTTTAAAATAAGCTTTACTTATGAAAAAGATACTGATTAATATGAGACATAAGTCTTACAGGTGAGCCAGGTAAACCAATCAGTTTCTTCCATTTGCTCTTCTTTCTACAGGTACCTGGATGCCACATTAGACAACAGCAGGTATCACTAAACAGTGCAGAAGGCTGTCAGACTGTTTTCCAAGTATATCCTACATATGCAAATCTACGTGAACAACTAAAAAGAAAATACCATTTCTGAACAGTATTCAACCTCCATTTTTTTTACTAATTTTCAGTTTCTGTGCTTTACATGTTGGAAAAAAACCTTTTTGCTAGATAGTTAGGTCCAGCTGGAATTCAGAAACAACTCAAATCATTAGCATGAGGGACACTCAAGGGCCTGAAGCACATGCCTCCACAGCAGTTAGTTGATTGCATTAACATACAAATATTCTCTTTCAGATATTCACCCATCAGGTATCAAAGATTTTAGAGTTTCACCTAAAGATGTTCCATTTACAGCATTCTCAGCACCCAATATTTCAATTAAATGAAATGATATAAAGCTGGAATTCAGTGAGATCTTGCACTATAGAGGGAAATTAAATAACCTTGGAACACAGGAACCTGGAACATACAACTAGAAGCAACATCCTTCGATTGCTGGGAACCACTTTATGTAACCCCTTTCATAAACTGATCAAGCTCCGCTTCAAGCCTGGGTAGATTTTTCTTCTCTGAACTTCACACCTGTTACTACTATAAGCATTCCAATTTCCATTCTAGATGCATTAATTGCCAATTTAATTTAAGTCAAAATGGTCTTTCAGTTTAAGTAACTTTATTGTGTTAACCAAGTCAACCCTTGCAGCCTGTGTTGTTAGATAGACCATTACTTCGGTCAACCTCACAACCCTTGTGTGCATCTCCTCACACTTGAGTTTATTACAACCACAATACAAACTGTGTCCATTACTCCAGAGGGATTTTACTTTATCCATTGTCATTAATACTTTTAAATAAATCCATCCTAAAATCAAATCTGCCTTTATCACGACTACAACATACCCCAGTCCTCCCCATAGGTCTCCTAGCGCTGCACTGTCAGTAAATTTCATCAGAGCCTTCTACTTTTTATGCTGCCATCAGAACAAGAAAAACTGAAGTCATATAAGTCATGTTAGAGGTCTTTAAGAAGCCCACTAAGCCCACTGCCTTTTGGCCCAGTAATTTACATTTTAAGCATGCCTCGTCTACTAATCTTTTCTAATTCTTTTTTAGGTGTAGGTGACAACGAAAGCCTTAAGAAAGTCTAGATCAATGAATCTACTAAATTTCCTTGGTCTAGAAAATTAGATCTATAACAAAGTATATCTGGTTAGTCAAGCATGACTTATCATGTTACACTTTGCTCCATTTGTCACTTATTTCTAGATCTTTATACTTTTCTTCAAAATTTCAAATTCATTAGTAGTTCAATGTTGTTATAAATTTTTTTTTTCTCTCTCTCTCTACATATATACACACACAGAGTGACACATGATTTTCTTTGGTTCTCTACTCCTGTAGTACTATTTTAGTAGAGAAAAGACATATCAATTGTAGCATGAAAGAGAGAGAAAAATGTTTACCAGATTAGGCTCTCCTTTACATCTCTTCCTTTGGTTCTTGACAATAAGTGGAAGATCTAAATATTTGAGAAGTTGTGACACGATGATTCATTTTAATTTCTCTAATCTAGGCAAACACTGTCAACAGATGAGAACAATTAAATTCAGATCTGACAACCTGAGTAGGAGTATTTCTTTTGCAATTTTCTACTCAAACTTCAACATGATGAGAAATAGTATTTAAAAGGTCTAGCCAAACAGCAATGTTAGTAACATCGTCCTGCTAGCTGACACAGAATTTATGTTCAGCTCCAACTGCTGAACAATTATTTATGCTTTCTATCACAAGCTGCGTTAATTCTCTTGGTGGCTGATAAAATAGGCTGAATGTTGCCTTCATAATGATATTTCCCTCAAATATAATTGCTTAAAATAATAATTTAGACACACTTCATAATTAAGCATTTTAATGATGCATACCATTCTCACAAACACATTTACGGGATAGCACAGATATTAATGTTAGGTTTTAATTGAATTTCCTATTGGTATCAGACACATTTCCTTCTAGGCTTTGGCCAAAAATTGATAGCCTTAGTAAATCAATTTCTGAGGACCTATGTAATAAGAAAGTATTCTGAAGTACTATGAACACAAAGTATTATTGTGCTCAGTTTTCAAAAAAATTTAAGTCAGATTTGTTATTTATTGAACGTTGGTCAGGTAGCATATCACCCATAAGACAGTATTCACCACTATTCACTCACACAGTGAAGAATCTTTAATCCGTGACAGGAGATATATTCATCCCATTTTAAAATGTTCTGCAGCATCTTGTGACACAGTATGCAAACTTTACATCATTGCTGAATAATTACAATGTTATTTAAAATAAAATCTCAGAAACAAAATTCATATTCTAATTGACAAGAAAAAGAAGTGGAAAAAGGTAGAAGTGCAGTTTTTATCCATGTAACAGCTACAACTTCGTTAAGCCCTGTGGGCCTTGAAAAAATGTTTTTAAATTATCAACTATTCCCTAAGTATATGGTCTCTCAAAATAATCTAAAAAGCACAGCTAAACAAGTTCATTTAAACTCTTGGGGGAATAATTAGAAGCAGTTAGACAGAAACACCCTGCTTTCAAATCTACAGATTTATAGTTTATAACAAAAGACATAAAATGTCCTCATGACTGGTCAATGCAATTCTAATAGAAAAGAAAACTCCAGTGGTTTAGTGACCATAATCTCCAGAGAACTGAGATGTTTTGCAGATTTCAACTCACCAATAGTCTGCAAGACTTTCAGCAGCCAAATTTTAAATTACACGTAGTACATTTTATTCTTAAATTAAAACTGCAAGCATGTAAATGTTGTATCTATTTTTAAAAGCAATCCCCAAAATTGTGGTTTGCAATTGCTACAGTTAATTACAAAGATGCCAGTATCAATACACAGTGAATCCTGCATCACTAAAACTAGTGCATGCTGGTTAACCCAGACATACTTTCTGAGTTCACTCATCAGATCACAAGACGTTCTTCACAGAGCCAAACTTACATTTTCCTTGAGGAGGACAAGTATGTTTTATTTGTCTAAAGACAGTTTCATAACTCATTTGAGGGCACGAAAGAAAAACATAGTAGGCACCACTCTACAAGAGTAATAAGTAGCAAAGAAAACTGGACGGCAATCAATTTACTTCTAATAGTAGACTAACTGACTACTTCATTAAAAAATTAGTATCTAAGACACTTAACTCATCCGGAGATCAACTCTAATAGAATGAATGAAATCAAAATGCTTAGGATACCTGGTAAATTCCAGACAATAAATGCTGTCATTTGCTGCCATTTACTGCTAGAATTTATTAAGCATGAAAGAAATTTTAAAAAGGGGGGTATGCACTTATTGGGGTTTATTTTTAAATGTATATAGAAGTAAAAACACACAGAAGGATTTTTTTTTCCCTTTGTTGGATGTTTTTAAACAATACCACCAGCAGTTCACTTCTTTATTAAGAATACTTAAGTCATACACTTGCCCTTGGAAAGCTACAAGATAACATATAAGGAAAGACAGGCACGAGAGTCAATAAACTACAATTCTGTGATCTGGAAGTGATATATATAACCCTTTCATATTTTAGCACTTTCTTCTTCTCTTTCCAGCCTTCATTTTCTTGTTTTATTTCCTATTTCTACGTATTCTAGTTTTCCTTTTCTCAGACTTTCCCATTAAATAATAAAGTAATCAAGTGCTTAAAGAAAATCTTCTGTTGTTGTCATCAATTTTTTCTGAATTCCAGTGAACTGTTCATCTATCCATCCCTTCTGAATTTCCTGTGTTCTCTCCTCTCCCACTCTTCTCTATATAGATAAACTTGCATTGTATGTTCTGGTATTCTCTGGCATTGTTTTCCTGTAGTCCTGTCCAATTCTGCCACCAGCTGTAAAGACCTATATGAGATAGTGACAAACTTTCCTTCTGAGAAGTCTTGACTCAGAGTAGAACAGTTATCAGTGAACTTTCAGGAAAAAAGGGAATTAATATGGAGAATACATGTAGCTCAGTTTTACACAATATTCCCAGAGAGGAAGAACTAGCTATAAATTTGTATTTTAAAGACAAGTTTTTCAATACAGAAAACACTGGTTCTAGTGTACAAAAAGAAAAGCTGCAATTCTGGATTTCCAAGCGTAAGAACAGATACTAAGAGATACTAAAAATGAATGACCTTATATTCTCATCCTATATATGAGTACAAAAATCCAGGAACATACTGGAGTTGTCGGTTACCAGACAAGCCTTTTTAACTACCTGGTAAATCTGAAGAACCTATTTTTAGGAAAACCTAAGAAAATACCAAAATAAAGCTCAGACTTTGGAGACTTGATTTCTGCTTGGTTCACTGTACTGAACATGATGCCCACTGGCAAGAGAAACTACGGAATATTTTGTTCTTTTCCTTTTTAACATGAATGACACTACTAAATACACAGTGTACAATCTCTCATGAAAGAAAGATTGACTTCATTCTGCTTTTTAGAGGCAATCTAAAACATACTACTGTTTGTTTCACGAACTTTATCTCCTCAACCACTCTGTGAAGAACAGAGGGGGAGAGGAGGTACAATGTCTACTGTGGAGAGAGTCCCTTGATTTCAGGTGCCTGGTTGAGTTTTCAGAATACTTTGCTTTACACACGCTTCATGCAATGATGAAATTCATTGCATGCTTCAGAGGTCAGACATTCCAGACAGGTACTTATATAATGATGAACTGATAATTAGCAAGACTGTAATATATGCTCTCAGTTGCTCAGTATCACATGAGAACCACACAAGGGAGGCAGGAATGGAATCCAGAGCTCTGGCACTGCATTGAGCTGTCATAAGCATGAAACCCTCCTCCTCCTTCCTACCATTCCATTTTTCCTACTCTGCAAAACTGAGACAGGTCCTAGAACAGAGCTCCTATTTGAAAAGTTAAAGCGCTTTTACCGTTCAGATGTGACTCATCAGCACAGTAGAGATGAATGTAATATAGAAGTCCAGTGGAAAAGACAGCACATTGCCATCTAATTAAAGATTGTAGGTTGCTCCTAGCTTGCTCTTAGCTTGCTCCTTGGTTCCTGATTGCTCTCGTTTATCCTTCTCCAAGACAAGGCTTACAAGCAGATCTAGGAACAGCTGCATGCAGTGGATTGTTCTCAAAATACTATGAAGAAGAGACTGCACAAAAATGGGACACTTCTACAATATACAATACTCCAAAACTATTAAAACTCTGCACTGCCAAAACACTGCTCTAGCCTTTGAGCTTTACTTCACGACATTCAACACACACCCTCAAGTTCACTACAGAAATGTTATTTTGGTGGGTTGTAATGCAGTTCTCACTTTTAATTTTTTAGATTCTTTGAACTAAAAAAACATACATCAGCTAATAACTATGTTTTTAAGAGTCACAGACCTGGTGAAACAGTATGTAATGCAGATACAGTCAGTCTGATTTAGAGATAACTGGACTTAGGTAGGGTGGAGTGGACATGACCTACCTGTGACACAGTCTCAGAGAATGGTCCCTGCTCAACCAGTCCCTGTTTCACAGAACAGCCACAACTACAGAAAACAACTTAAAATTTCCTAGTCATCCTTAATTCTGTAATTTCCTGGCATCTAAATACTTGCAAATTTGATGTTCTTTTAAGACAGCTTTTTAAGTGTTACATATACCTAGATAAAAAGATGTAACATTAAAATACAGACATGTTCAGAGATGGACAGAAGTTAAATGTGTTGATTAGAATTCAGATTTGCCTACAGCTTTGATATAAAGCCTATGCTTTGATATAAAAGAATATCTGGCTCTACATCATCTAGAGCTTTGCTGGATTAAGATGGAATATCATATGACCAAACCTTGATCAGTCCTTGCAGTACATATGAGCTACAACAGCTACAGTAAGAGGCAGGAAAATGCTGAAGCCTTCAACTTGTTTACAGTCTGTCCCAAATCCAGTATATAACTTTTTTAACCTCATAAATAAAAAGTAACTTCCATACTAATATTCCTCACACATGCTTATTGTCCTTTTTACTTTCAGTGGGAAATTCTTTAACTGTTTAATATCCTGTTATCCTTTGATGTAGAGCAAAACGTCTCTTCTAAAGACAGAGTTCAAGTAAATAGAACTTCAATAATGGACTTCATAATTAATCCTATAGAAATAAACAAAGCCATGCAGTGGTTTCATTTCTAAGTTTTCTCAACACTTCATATTATTACATCATCATTTCCCAGTTACTGCCTTTGTCTCTATAACCTCTGTCTCCCTTTTCTTTTTCCCTGACTCAGCTCCTTCTTAGGATTGTGTCTTCTTTTGGCATATAGCAAAGGGTGTTTCATAAACTAGAGGGAATAGCAGGTACTCATATGGAGAAAGCAGATATAGTTTTTAACAGGAATTATAGCTACAATTAAATATTTATTCCCTGAGCACAGAGCTCTGTGAAAATAAGTGACTATAGTATATCCTCATACTAAGCTGAAAGAAAGGAGAGAAAAGTGTCTGGTTTAGCCACTGTACGGTACCGAAGAAAATTCCCACCCCCCACCCCCCCCTCCCAAGTTTCAAATTAATAAATGTATGCAGTTTTCAGGGATTCGTAAATCTTCCCTTAAAAGTTAATGAATTAAGTAAAAAAGTTTTAATCTAGACAAGTGTCTACTCCTTCAGAGCCAATTATTTTTTCCACTGTATATTGTCAAATCAGTGAAATAACAACGACCTGCATGACAGAAGATCCATGGCTAAAATCTTGTCTCTACCTAAACCAATGGGAGTTTTCCCATGACTTCAAAAATATCATTAACTCATTGCCATTATAAAAATAGGATTTGGCAGTACTTGTAAGGTTCTGATACTTGTAACTATCTTTTGCTATAAGCTAGCACTTCCCTTCTTTATACTTCTTTAAAATGTTCCCTTCCTACCAGACACACCATTACTAAAATAGCAGTCAAAAAAGCAATCTGTCACCCAGGAATCCAACAAATGAACAATAAAAATACTTTGCACCTTCCTCTATTTTGTTTCAAGACTTTCTCTACTTAGAGGCACAGAAGCGAATTTGTGTTGTCCTTTCTGTATTACATATGGCTAAGCAAACAGTTGTATTTAAACAGCAAACAACTAGCAACAGCCACTAGCAGAAAGATGAGTCACAATAGTTTTAAACATGGCTACCTCCAGTAGCCAGAAAAAAAGAGAAAAGGACAAATGTTTGGTCTAAAGGTTCTTTAAAAAATATGGTGTCTTCCTCTTGCTATTGGTAGAGCACAGTGCAGTAGAAAACTGAAATTTAAAGCACTCTCCCGTATCTTATGAAACAGCGGTATGCTGGGGAGATGATGTATTCAGTCTCGAGAGAGAAGAAAGATCCTGTTCACACAGCACTTCTACTCACCAGTCCTTGCAGCAGCAATGGTGTTGGCTTTCAAGGAAGCCAACCATCCTGCTCTCCCAGTTAGTGGTAAAGAATTGCATTGGTGGCCACTAGAGGGAGGATTAGGAATAGAGTAAATTCTGGGGAAAGGGCACCCATGATGAATCACATGGACAACCTACAAATCCCCCACTGCTGCCAAAGGGCAACAATTCTCAGATACTGGTATGGGCTGAGAAGTATAATCCAGTTGTTACCATCTGCTACAGAGGATCTGCCAGTATGCATCCCAAACTTTGGTGGCTGGAGGACAGAAGGGCTGACTAGGATCATGTGAAGCATACCTACAAACACACAAAGACATATCCCTTTATTTACAGTTGCCTTATTTGCCTTCTGGTTTTTAATGTTCTTACTTAAAACTTCTGATGTCCTTTATCAAGAAAGCTCCTGTGAAAAGCAAACATATCAGCTACAAAAGAATCTCAGAAGAAGCATCAGCAGAGAGACACACAGTGTCAAGATAACACTGTATTTAACAAAAACATCCGAGCATATTAAATGTACTTGAAAAGAACAAAATCTGCTGTGATTAAATAAATGTTGTTTCACTAAATTAGGGTTTGAGGCACGTCTGAAAGAAATGTTTTCCATTAGTTACCTAGATAATTATGTAGTGAAGTGTACCTTGCAATTCAGTTTACCCTGCAGATTGACTGCCTGATGTCTTACCTCCAGCACAAGTGGCAGAACATTCTGACCAAGGCAGATGATTCCACGCAAAGCCAACTTCATTGTCTCCACTGCCAGTGCGAGAGATGGGAACATTGAATTTATACCTTATACCCAAATTTTGTTCCTGTAGCAGAATCTGTAGTTGAAAACAACTGGTTATACCATTAAAACAGGCAAGCAGAGGGCAACTACAGTGACATTTAATCTAGGTATGTGTTATGTCCTGTGGAAAGGAAAAAAGTAATAAAGGAAGCCATAGTAATTCTTTTAGGTATTCCCAAAAGAATCCAGACTAACTTTTAAAACATACACAAAAGAAAAGTATTATTGTCTATGGTGAGCTTTGTCTTTTTTTCCCCCCAACACAACTTTATAACTTCTGTCAGTTCTTTAATCTTGACACAATTGTTCTAAAAAGCCAGTTTTCATAAATTTAATGTCTTAATGGAAATTTAACTTGACAGGTGAATAATTATGTGAGGTCAAAGTTGGTTAAGGACATTACTGTGCAAACATGCAGCAGTCCTCACTGAAATCTTGTGAGGAGCTACCCACATAGCAGTAATGAACCCAGCTCTGCCCTTTGCCGTTCTAGTGACTCAAGTAATAGTCACAATAGTAACAGCAATAGAACGGTGATGAGGTCATTGTTTTCCTCTAATGCAACAGCCAACAGTATTAGCTTGGTGGAATCACCTGTGATTCCTTTAAAGGAATATCAAAACTCTTGCTGCAGCCAAATCACTGCAGGTGATATAGACAGAAGTGCAACAATCACCACAAGTTTTTGTTTGCTCTCACTGTTGCACTGCACTTCCACCTACCACCTGTCCAATGCTAGCCTTTGACTCTCTACCAAACTTCTTCCTTCACTTGCTAATAATATATATTTCATGTCAGATGCAGCAATCTGACACATCTTAGAGCTACTTCTCATCGCCTTCTACCTTCTGTGATATTTTGTAGAGGCACATCTGCCTATCTCCACGGGACAAAAGAGCAGAGAACTTTCAGTAAGAAAGTCAGTGGCATTGACTGAATAAGAAAAGGCACTATAATCATTGTGTAACTGATTCTATACAGACTCTCTAGCTTGCACACACCTACAGAAGAAAAAACAGGATTCAGGTGTTTGAAAATGCTGCCTAAAATGTGAATATCCAGGCAACAATCATTCTATACACAAAAATATCCCATCTGGCTCAAGCAAACCCTGAACTGCAAATCTGGCAGATACTGGGCAAGTATCACCTTGTTCTGATACTCTTCCTCAACATATCAGCACAACAGTAGGCTTATTATTGCCTGCTGTCAGAGAAAGGGTATCAGGATCCTGGTCACATCTTCTGTTACATTCTCATATTTTATACAATCTGTTCAGAGCAATGCATGTCACAGCAACACACTTTAACACGGGCCAAATCATGATGCTCTTGCTGTGGTAAGAGTACACTTCACACTCAGGCCAGGCTTAAAATCACTGACATCTACAGAATTGTCAGGAACTGTCATGCTGTATCTCAACATTTTAATGTATCAGCAGTATGCAGAAATATAATATACATCCCATTTACAATTTCAGCTACTGTTACTCTGAACCACATTTAACAGAGATGCGGCATTTTCTGTGACATTTCCTGGGGCTCTTCCAACTTTATCCCTGTTTCATCACAATGTTCGCCAGTTTTGAAAGGTAAGTTGTGTTAAAACACAAATGCAAAGTCCCAGCTAGGCAAGCTGTATACTCTTTGAAAACACAATCTATTTTGACTTCATTCATGGCCTTTTATCAGAACACAAATACGTATTTGAAATTTCAGAAATATATTAATTATAACTTTACCATGACTATGAGATTTTCTGAAGTAGGGCCTAGTGCTTCCAAAGACTCTGGTTCATCTGTTGGTCTCTTGTAATGGAAAGCTGTTCCAGCAACATCAAACTTTCTTGGCCAGTCAATAGTCCAGGCACCATTAATATAGTAGTCATCCTCTTCAGATTTTAAAGCTTAAAAAAAAATACAAGCCACCTAAAAATTGGAAGCAGCATTTATAATGGAGAAGCCATTGCAAATTAAACTACTAATCTGTTAGAAGTATGTGAGCTTCAGCTCAGTATCAGTATTTTTCCAAGCAATATAAAGCCTTTTCTTTAGCCCTGGTCAAAATATCCCTCATGTAGTTTGACGATATTGCCTCCACAATAATCTCCAACGTGCAGGCACACTTTGCAGATTTCAACATGCAGATGCTATATGGAACAAATCAGAATGCCTCATGCAACTTGCAATATATCTTCAACTTTAAAACTGAGCCCATGTGCAATGTATGTTGTTCTACGTAACATATATGTAGGTCTCAAATGTATAATCAATTCTCAATCTAGTCTTTAGACTAAGAAGTTGGAGTATGGGATAGGTATCTCAGATACTGTGCAGAGGAAAAAAAGAGAAAGACCATTGAGTCTAATGTATGGTGCCAATCAGCTCTTGCTTTGTTGCCTTTGTTCACTGTTTTTTCTTTTCCTTCTTAAAAGCATAAATCCAAGATATTTCTACTACAAACCCAAATACTAGCTACTTAATCTGATAAAATATTCTATTATTCCTAATTTACAGCCTTAAACCATAAAAGTACTGTAGATAAAACATATAGTTCTTGGCTCATCAACCACTTAGGCTGGACAAGCACATATTATTCAGGGATTTATGTCTGATATTTTATCAATAATATTAGATTAAGTTTCTAACTAGGTAACTGACTTTGTATCTTAAGGGGAATATTCTGTTAATTAGATACTGACTTCTTGACTTAAGGTAAAGATTACCAAGTTACTCAGCACTCGTATTTACTTTAAATAAAACATGTTCTTAAAGGCAAAATGATGGTTGGAAATACATGATCAAATAGCCATGCCATTTTTTGTTGAGACAAATAACTGACTTTATTAGACAGGGAACAAACTCACACCACAATCATAAGGAATAAGACAACTTATGATCAAGTTTTATTCTCAACTACATCTGTGTGGACAGATGGTTTACCTTAAATAATTAGGGAAAAAGTCTCAATGATGTTCAAATTTTCTAAAACAGATCAGAGAGCATTCATATGAGCAGGAGATAGTTGGAAAGGCAGTAATGTTCTGTTGGTGACAGACATATTCAGCAGGGACTAGTAACCATTTCCATCAGCACCATAAGATCTGAAAAGGAATGTCTTTCCACAATGTCTTATTCCATTGAATTCCCTGGATTTACTTTGGAAACACTCACGTGCTTTAAGTGAAGAAACTAGCTCTGACCCTGGCCCATTCACTTATCTGGAATTCTCAAAGTAATTCAGATTCTTTATTGTCTATATAGGTTTTGTAGTACAAGAAGGAGATGGTAAAAAAAAGTAAGTATAGGAGAACAAGACAAATTGCAAGCAGTACTGTACTAAAAGAAAGGAACAGTACTTCACTATTTATCTCATTTACACAGGTATATGAAATAACTGTTTCAGCTGAACATCAGTATTTTGTTCTATCCGTGGTCCTGTTTCCACATAGCCAAAATTTCTAGCTATCCTGTTTTTACAAAATCTAACTTAATTAAAGGAAGGTTGCAGGGTCTCTCAAAGCTACCAAGATATACTGAAGTCTCTCTTACTGTGACACTCCATCCATCCCAAACATATTGTCAGTATGTCTAGTATCTCCTAAGAGTAAATAATGAAGTGAATTCTATATTTATATTATTTGAAACATAAGAACAGCAACAAATGAGACATATAAATAAGCACAAGAGGACAAATGTTCTCATACATGTTTACATAATTAATAATTCTGAAATTATATGCTATCAATAGTATGTATGCTATATACACTTAAACTAATGCATATCCAGAAGCAAAGCAGTCCATTTTTTACCTGACTGCCAAAGAAAAATGCATTTGCCTTCTGTAAATAGATTTACCTAATGTCAGTTGTTATGTATAGGTGAAGGCCAAGCACTTTCAAATAGCATTCCAATAACATAATTACATGACAGTGGTGACGCAGTGGCATAATGCTATCAGCATATGAGACAGAAGGAACAAGTTAATGTCCTAATTTATGAGAACCTGAGAATGCAGGAAGCCCACAGAAAATAAGCACACAACACCCTGTTGCATAAGGGGAATATAAGGGAAGATGTCACCCTGGATCAAGCCATTTAAGGGAAGATAACACCATTACTAAACACATTTTTTCAGCGGTTCTGAAAACACGCAATTTTGCTGTTGCTGGGTTATTTATTGGACAGATCAGTTTAAAATACTGAATTATTGATGCAGCTGCAGAAACATGCATTTGCTGTGACAATACTAGGAGCGATATTGGTGCAGAAATGACCAGCCAGAGACACGGGAAGGGAGGAGAGGTCCTATTGAGATAACTGAATTGCTGAATGTCTAACTGCAGCCTAAATTTGAGGCCATGGGTTGCAAAAGAACCAGATCTTAGTTTAAGGAACCATGGCGTGTTTGTTGCAAGTTAGTTTGAAAGTCTGCTAACTGAAATGAACAAAGAAGAAACTCTGAAGTCAGTGTGACAGCTACAGAGGAAGAGGGTTGTGTTTTTTCCTTCTTTTGTACACTTCCAAATGGAGAAATTGATTTCTTACACTGTGGTCACATATTTGGCAGCAGTCTACATAAAACAAAATATAGTAATATGTGTAAATGGTTATTTTCAGCTGAATCAGTTCTCTAATCTGGTACACGGTGTGGCCACACAAATACATCCTGGAACAACAGAGGGAAGTCCATAAAGACAGGGAAGGAGCTGTAAAGCTGACACTGCCACTAAAGAAATATCTGTAAAACAGCACTTTTCAGGTATGTACTTTAACATAATAAACTCAATTTTAATTACCATTCTGCTTGTATTAATTAATATTATTATTATTAGAACTCCTTCCTTTCCCCAGAAATTGGTGGTCCTAAAGCAGTGATCTGGTTCACACTCACAAAACAAAATATCCCACCACAAAATGAAATGGCCCCTGCAACTTAGTGAGATTACCTTTCATGAGGATATAATGGCACCTTTGAAAACTGGAAACAGAAGAAACTAGTGAAGAAGAATCCCCATTTGTGCAGTCAGAACTTCTGTGGCATGAAGCAAGGTAATGAGGAGAGAGCCTGAAACTCAGGAAACCCCTTGAAATTGTGACAAGCACATAAAAAAATCTTCATGTACCACTTCACATTTTTAGATCTGTGGCTGGATTAAATACCAATGAAGTTGTCTGTATTTTTTATTTAAGCCAAAAAATTTACATTTTTCATTCATTTTATACAGATGCTGTCAATCTAAATGCTTTTCCCGATCACTTTCCCCTGCTTATAAAACAGAACAACAACTACTTAATTGTAGGAGCTAAGAGTTATCTTCTTTGTTCTGGTTTTCAGCTGCCCATGGAATAGCTCTTAGCAGGAAACAACCATGATAGGATGCATTGTATGCCTCTCTCCCACCACCTCTGTTTGCAATGTCAGTACAGGATATATGAGCAACCTTACACACAGTATATTTTGACATGGGGGAGGGGCCACAGGGAGTGTGATGCTGAAAGAATAACAAGCACTCTACTGCTGGAGTGGAGTAGTGGTGTTATTATTCCTGCAGAATGGAGGGAGATTGATTATCTGCTGAACTACTGAAGGTTGGGGGCAAGTAGAAAGAAAAGTAGGCATCCAACTGTAAAAAGTACCATTACTATCAATATAATCAATTTAGGAATTAATGTATCTAAGAGGATAATAGCCCTTCTAACTCATACTTAGAGGTATCATAATCCTTTCCAACATGTTAGTGTTATATATATCAACTACATGGAGTACAGACTGACAAAAGTAGCCTTGTCAGCTGCTGTTCAGCCTAAACAGTTAATAGCTTTCTGTTGTATTAATCTGTTAGCTTGCTGAACAACTAATCAGCTCTCTAGTCTATTTTTGACTAAGAAATGGGTGTTCTTGCACTACTACGAACTGCTATGCAAATCAGGATACAGAGACTTTCAGAAATGTATGCTGTCTCGAGTTCAGTGAAGCCAGATTTATACATATCAGTATTAAAAAAAACCCAGAAAGCAAATTTAACACAGGCTTTAAAGAAAGGAATAATAATTGAGGAATTTGAATTTAATTTACAACAGGCTGCCTGAATGATCTCAATTAAGCACCTAGCTTTTCTGCATCTCATTTTCCTTATCTATAAAACAGGGATGGCATCTAGTCCCTACAACACAGCAACACAGAAATACTGTGGAATTAATACATTAAATTGTCTTAAGATAAGGAGACAGTATTGTTAGCATTTCAGTAACTATAGCTGTTGATGAATAATCGTTCCAAGAACAAAATTGTTTTAAAACTGTATAATCCCCCAAAATCAGAGACTTCCCAGATGGAAGACACTACCTCTGGGTGGGACCACAGGTCGTTTGAGTGTTCCTCATGCACTTCAGCTCAAGTCTGACACTATAACTATAGTGAAGTTGACCTGATTTTGCATTGAGTGGACAAGGAGGAATCACAAGGTGTATTTCACTAGCTCCATTCAACAGAATACATCTTAACTAACCACTGCAACTGTCTGATCACAACCTAATATTAACTGCTAACAATTCCCTCAGCTGCTTCTACTATGTGTATGGTTTGGCCAAACCAGAAAATGTACCTTCAAAACACAACATAAACTCTGAATTAGTAACAGTCTGCTATTTAAACCATGCTCTTACCAATGTAGTTCTTCGACACTGCCATTTCTCTTATTTCAATGTGCACAGAACCTCTTGGAATTTGAATCACTTCCATATAGCCTATAAGACAAAGGTAAATTTTATTTATTGTTGTTTATGTTAATCAATATTAGTCATGAAACTAACCATTAATAAATTATTTACTACTAAAAACTAGTATGAAATACAGGATTCAAATATACTTGAACATTTTATTTCATGTGATATAAAGGAAAACTCTTTAAATTTCATATAAAAATCTGAAAGTGATAGCAAGAACTTACCATGTAGTCAGGAATTCCTCTTTTTAAGTGCTAATAAAGTCTTTTCAACAGTGTATCACAAGTAATTAATGTAAAAAATGACCTTAGAATCACAGGATAATTCAGGTTTGAGAGGACCTCAGACAAACATTTAGTCCAACTTCCTGCTACAAGCACGGTCAGCTAAAAGATCAGTCCAAGTTACCCAGTGTTTTACCCTGCTGGGTTGTGAAAAACTCCAAAGATGGAAACTACAGCCTCTCTGGGCAACCTGATCCACTGCTGCACTGTCCTCCTGGGGAAAAAATTTTTCCTTCCATTCAGTCAGCACCTGTCCTGTTTCAATTTATAGCCATTGTCGCTTCTCCCACCACATACCCATCACTGTCTAAAGTCTGGCTCTGTCTTCTCCATAACCTCCTCATAGGTATTGGAAGGCTGATACTTGGTCCCCACAAATCCCCTCTTCTCCAGGCTAAATAAGCTGAGTTCTCTCAACCCCTCCTCACAGAGGGGCAAGCACTCTAGACCCCAGTAATCTTAGTGGTCCCTCGCTGAACTGGACTCACTCCAGTGCATCAATCCTCTTCCTATATTCAGGAGCCCAAAACTGCTAACACTAAGATTGCAACATTAATATTGCCTTTTTTGAGCTAAGCTTTAAACTAATTGCCTATATACATTTCCTGAGTTCTTAATAAGATTAACTTAAGAGATTCTGGATTCTTTCTATTCTAAAATTTCATGTATGACTAAGTATCAGATTCTACCACACACATTAAAAAATCATACACAACATTACTCTTACTATACCACCATAACTAAGCAATAATAAAACCCCCACCCATTTCTTTTTAAGTCCATTAAAGACCATGAGAATTAAGTATTCAGTAATGAAACATATTGCATTTGACATAAATCCAAACTAATACAGAAAAAGAAAACAAGGCAAAAGGAGTCAAAGCGAATGACCAGCAGCAATGCCATGCTGGCAATTAATGCAGCACTGTTATTTGCTAAAAGGTAATCTAAATGCATTGTGCAATAGAACGGACATGTATGTGCATACCTCCTCTGGGCAATGAATCATTGAAGAAACCTTCAATGGCTTCACAGGTACTCCCATCTCCTCCACAAACACGGCACCTATCTTCCTTAGCATCAGACCCCAAAATATTATCACATCCTACATGCTGAGAACAGATAAGAACAAATATTTTAAGAAGATGATGGTCCTGTCCCACCATATTCATAGTTTTTTGCGAAGTGTTTCTCTCAAGTTTGAGATACTCAGTTCTTCTTTTCATCTACTCTGTTTTTCATAGCTGTTACCATAAGTGGGTTTTCACTTACCAGAGAAAGAAAATAAGAAAGGAAAACAATCCACATTTTGGGTTGTTACCAAATCTTGATTAATAAGTACTTTGTATTTCTACTGTGACTTTCAGGAAGGAATCTCACAGCGTTTTACAAACAATGTAATTATTACAGTGATCAATAAATGATTACTGATATTTTTATTAATATTATGACAGTCAACTGTGTTCCACCTATATTGCTTTGTTAAGGTAAACATTTGCTGTGTGTTCCTTAAATATTTATGGAGTATAAATAGTAGTATCGTTCCCAAAGGCATTTACAGCTTCATAGATCGTATTTCCACATCCTCCGGGAAAAACCTGCAATTAGTTTCATGAATTTGAATGTAAAGTGTAAATGACCTCACTGTAAGAATGAATGCAGAATGAAACCCAGTGAAAAGGCTGAATTACATGCTGTATTAGATAGGATTCAGAAGCCTTTGGAAAAAAGAGGTGTCTATAACTGATCATAAAAAGTACATTACATTTCTGATTATCTACCTGAGAAATCTATGTACAGTGAACAATGATTAACTCCCTATATTGATTCAATCCTATTACAAAGCTAATGAAAATAGAGACAGTTGATCCTTAAAAAAAAAAGGAGAGATAATGAACAAGTAGGATGTAAACAGAATGAACACTGCAGCTTGCCAACTTTTTTCTGGGATTTATACAAAAAAGGAGGCAGCTACTTAACTTTGTTTACTGTCTAGCAATATTATCTACCATCTTCTAAACAGGTAATATAACACGTAGGCCGTAAGAGAAGTTAAAATACTTTACAAAAATTGACAAAATAGTATTATTCTAACCAACTATGTTTCAACTTTCTGATGCACCAAGAAGACAGAGGCCCAACTTTACTACATAGTTCGTTCTCAACTTGAGATTTAGTCTGATTATTAAAGATTTCTCAAAACTATTAAAATCTTCTTATATATAAAGTACACCAGCATTCCACAGGTTATTTCTTGTGCTTTTTTTTGGTTAGTTTACTAATACATGCCAAATGCTTTTGATCTCATCATGTTATTCAATAAACATACATCTTCAACCCACAGTTTAGCAAAGAATTTAAGCATCAGGTTAAGTTTTAGTTATATTAGTGGTTAGTGGTTTCAGTGACATCAAATAATTTTTCAGTCACCAGCACTGTTCAGATGTCTAGACTTAAGTACATAATTAAACACTTTGCTAAACTGAAGAAGCAGTGGGATGTATATAACCCAAAGTTTGGTACAGACCTCCAGTTCTGTTCAAATTAATATAATGCAGTTCTACAGGAATCTTCCAAGATGATCAGATTTTTAGTAAATGGCAAATACTTGCATCATTATACACTTTTTCCTGGGACTACAAAGCAATAGTGACAACTTTCTGTTTCAATTACATTAACAGTAGAATTGTTTGTTTGCAACAGGACGAACTAGTTAGAGACAAACAGATTCGTATGTTCACATTTACTGTTTTTCAGCCAGGGTGGAGCTCTAATTGGAGTGATGGAACAGGTCTTGGAACAGGGCAAGGAATCTGTTCCTCTCCTGTTGCCCTTTCCACAGATTCCTCACCAGAAACCATAAAGCAAGAAAAAAGAAGACAAAATGAAGGATACTAAGAATGTCTGAAAGCAGCTACTGAAATTCAAATTATTTGTCTAATTTATGCAATACCTTTTTTATCTTTTTGTCTCAATCTTACTCCTTCATTAACAACTTGACCTGTCAACACTCCCATTTCATGTAAGAAACAAACAAGTACTGTAACTAAATGTAGGAGATAGCAGACACAACAAAGTAATCCGTAAGTACTTTATAAAACATTTGTAACCTTGCATTCTCCATTGATACAGATATCCAGTGAATCAGCATTGCACTGAGTCCCATCTATTACTGCAGGAGCACGTTCAGTGTAAAAATTATAACCTTCAGCCAAGCAGTTTAATGCACATGGTTTAACCCCACCTGGACAACAAAAATGAATGAAAAAAAAACCCAACAGAATTCTTGAAAAGTTAACAATTAGGTAAAAACATATATCCATAAACAGATCTGAAATTTATAATCTTATCTCATACCTGACACATGTACATACTTTATTTAACTTCCCTTTATTGATTTCTCTACTTGACTTTTCTTTCTTGCAAAAAAGATTATTATGCATAGTAAGACATAGCAAGGTCGGCTGGCTCCATAATGATTCCACTATGTTAACACAACCCGAAAGATTATTCAGCAACTTAAAACAATAAGGATACCATTTGAAAAACAAGAATAACAAAAGAATGTAGTGCTAGAAGTGTATCAGGGTAAATTTCAAAACCAAGATCAGACTCTTTCAATTAGGAATTTAGTCCTTTTGAATTACACTACAACTCAGGCCATGTGATCACAATGATTCTATTTAGGCTTTTAATCCTAAGACTAAAACCATTCAATAAAATAAAAAACCTCAAAGGGGAACATGGATTTATTCACTCAGGGTTTAGAACAGGAAAAAACAAAATAATAAAAGGGCAACCTACAACCTTTGAACAATGACAGAAACATAACTAAACTTGATTAAACTGTTTCAAAAAGAAAAAGAAATTACAGCCTTCTTCCCTGCTGCAAAATATCCTTTTATTGCACAGTGCAATTATTTATAATTCTATTATTGAAGCAGTCCTTAGAGACTCTTATAAATGCTTTTACTTCTCTCTCCTTTTCCTAATATTCTGACCTTGAGAAATGAAAACTTACTGTGAGATTTTTTCATGCTGAACTCATCACTGTAGCATGAAAGGCACTTACAGATTACCTATGGAATCTCTAATTCCATTGCAACTGCAGATGGAGAAGGGCTCCATATTTTTAAAGTGGAGTTCCTGTAATGATGCTCAGTCCCCTTCACAGTAAAACAAAACTCTACCAGAAGAGAGATGGCTCTTCTGCAACATTTTTAGCAATTGATAAAAGTATAAGCTTAGCAAACTTAACTCATTATATTTTAATCAAAACATTATATTTAGAAACATCACTCTCTATATAACATTTACATAATTTCGAAGACTTCACATGTGATAACATTTTTGCAAAGCTAACTATTACCTCCAGTGTAGGGTTTCCAGTTATAATACTTTCCCCGGAAAGGCATATTGTCAAAATCTGCACATTGCTTTTCTCGAAAATCACGGGCCCCTGAAGGACATGGCTAAAACAATAAAGACAAAAAAAGGTTAATTTCTTCCAAATATCAACATAAAAGGAAATGTTTATATGCTTATATTGCAAACATAGTCACGCAAGAGACTGGGAGGTGGTTCCCTGCTTTGTCTTGTGGCTCTGATTCTGAAACTTGCTTTATTGCTTTACAGTTGGAAGTGTTTATTTTCCAATCTTAGGCTGGCATGAAGTAACTGAAGTAATTTAAACAAAGGTAAGTGTTATATAACAGTTTTCAAAACCTGGACAATCAGAACCACATCAAACTACGCTTCATAATTCATTCATCAGCTACCTCCTTATAAACACACATTAAAAAGAGCTGAAAATATTAAAATTATTTTGGTAAGAGCTGCAGGTTCAATTATACTGTACTAAGCAGCTGTACTGAGACATGTTATTGAGACTTCAAGAAAAAAATTGAAACACTTTCCAGAGAGTTGTATCACCTCTGCTTACTTGTAGCCTTGACAAATGCATTTTGTTAAGGCTAAGAATGAGAACGGGTATCATGTTTAGCTCTAAATTTTACCAGTCTCCAAGCATGAAGATATAAGAACTGCTTTCATTTAAATGTTTGTTACTTTGCATTACCAATTACAAAACTGTAAACTATCTTTTTAACTTGGAATAAGGGTAGATGTAAGTGAAATTTATCTTGGAAAGAATTATAGGAGAAACAGAATTCTTTGGTGTTTCTCAGATTTTGCATGAGCAGGTTCAACATAATGACAACTAACCTTGAATACACCCAAAATTTAGATAGTACATTAAACATTGTTATCAATGTTTAAATACCTGCTGAAATTGCAAGCTTCATCAGACTAAGTATTTGAAATACAGATTAAAATCATTTTTAGACTGAAAGAGAAAAGAATTTGTTTGACAGAAATCCGAGGTGTTAACAAATATTGAATTTTATAAGCAACCAAAGAGTCCATTTTATGACAGTTTTACTTGTCTTCCTATATATCTAAGCCAGTTAGCACTGTTCAGGAATCTGAAATGCATTCAAGTGAAAGGGCTTCTATAAACACGGATGATAAAATTTTACGGCACAATGCAAATATTAACATAAAACTTGTGATACTCAGTATGTATTAATCAAGCTTTTATAACAGCCAGCCCATTGCAATATGATTCAGAAACTAGAAAATTCACTATATAAATTAAAATAGTGGACACAGACAGTATTTAAATTTAAAATTTTCTCTATAAATCACTCTATTATCCAATTTTAATTAAAAAATATATTTTTGAATATAATACATTCACTGGTGAAAAAAAAAAGTAGTGCAACTACTTCAATTCAATAACCTGTCAGATGATAACAGTGAAAATTAAAAATATCTATGTAAATAAAATAATAAGAATTTTTAAAATATTCTTTAACAGCAACACAAATTAAATTTGCCACTTTGCATCATATTCTCCAACCAGTAGAAGGATCAGTCTTGACCCACCTAAAAGCTTGAGTCTGAATCTCTCTGATACTGGTCACTACACCCTATTCTTCAGTCCCATGAGCTTAGGTACTAATTTAAGTGGCTGCTATTTTAACTGCACCAAGTTCCCCTTACAAGTTAAATAAATCATGCCCCTGAATGAAACACTTTTTCTAAATAGTTTTACTAGGACAAATCAATAAAATATGAAGATCAGTAAAGAGGGATCAAGACTTCCATATTTATACTCTTAAAAAAAATTCTCACAATTTGATCTTTGAGATGTAGTCTTGGATCTCTTGTTCGATGGTGATCATGGATGCATTTTGATGCAACAATATCACAGAATCAAACATCATAGAATGGTTTGGTTGGAAGTGACCTTAAAGACCATCCAGTTCCACCCCCCCTGCCACGGGCAGGGACATCTTCCACTACACCAGGTTGCTCAAAACCCCATCCAACCTGACCTTAAACACTTACATATTTTAAACCAGACAATTAATTACTTTAACTGAGTAATTATGTGCCTTGGAATTCTATTAGCATTTTGTATTTTTTTTAAATTAAAAATACTATGGTTGGAAAAATACATATATTTTTGTTAGAAATTGTGTGATTGGTGGAAGAAAATAAGTTTCTGATGAGCATGTTCTTTCTACCACCCTTTTGTTTCCAGAACTCATTAACTAATATTCTTTGCTGCTGATCTCAATGTTTCCATTAGCAGATGCCTTTTGAATTAAGAACTCATATATGGTTTTGGAAGTGTCTGATGAGAAATAAACCTAGTAGGAGTCTGTGCACCATTTCCAAAAAATTAAAACCGTCAAAAGAAAGGGCAACAGAACCAACTCATGTCTGAAAGAAAAATGAAGTCAAAATGAAGTTTTTTTGGTTTATGAACAGTACGAGCTTTAGGGAGTGCTACACTGAAAATTACAGATGGGCAATGAATGTTAACAATGTAAAATAAACTTCAATAGAAAAGATGTACAAACAACACATTTTCCATAAAAACAATGACAGACTTGCATGCTCTTAATGCTTACATTAATCAAACATACTATTCCATTAAAAATCTCAAGCACTAAGGACTATCATAAATCTTGAAACAAAATCTACTAGTCTCAGCAATTCTTAGTTATGTAGAACCCTAAATATTAGTATAAAAGAAATAGACTACAATCGTCTAAACCATTAAGGCAGTAAATTTAAACTTCTGTAAGTACTCTTATGTTTATGCACTGGAAAATCATACCCAAAAAATATGCTAAAAAAATTATTCACAGTCAAACTGTAAGAATGGCATTTCCAAATTGCCTGGTCTGAGTCTGTAATTGTTCAAGATTGTTTTTAAGATCCAGACAATGAAATTCAAAGTTTCCTTTCCAATTTCATGTTTAATTATTAATTAAAATCTGAGTATAGGTAGGGAATGAATATTTTGGAATAGAGCACTGTAATTGCAAAAGATTTTGATAAATTGGACCAGTGGTTTGAAATAAAGCAACGGACACAAATTACTATACTTGAGTAGGAAAAATCAACTGTGCAAGCACAAGTTGAGGAATGACTTCCTAAACAGTAGGTCTTAAGAAAGGGATTTGGGCATTACAGAACAACACAGACTACATAAATATTGTCACGCCTGTAAGAAAAATGAACACAATACTGAAATGAATAAATGGAATCCCATCACTAAGATGACAGACTAAGTTCCAATTATCTCTGACAGACCTCAGCTAGAATCCTGTGCAGAGACTTGGGCACCACACTTCAAGAAGATGTGCGCTACTGGGATCCCAAAGGCTATTAACAGAGAAACTGTCTAGCGTAAAGATCACTAAGAAATGACATGATAGTAGTCTGTAAACACAGGAAAGGCTCCCATAGAGGGAATATTATCAGCTATTTTTTTTAAGAGTAAGTAAGGGTCTTTAAGGACAGGAAAACATACAGTATATTTTATGAAAACTGTCCCGACTGTAAGGATATTGAAGAAACCTAATGACATCTCCTAGACTGGAGGTATTTCAAAACAGGTCAGCTGCCTAACCACCGGTTAAGAACCATCTAGTGACAGCTGATTTTGTCTTTGAGCCAGGGTATAGCCTGAATGGCCTCCTCGAATACCTTCTAGATGTTCCTTCTGTGACCCTATAAGCTTCCTCTCAGTAATAAACAAATAAAGAGAGAATAAGAGAAGCAAAACCAACTAAGAATAAAACTGTCTGAGAAGTGTCTGACAATAAGAAATAAAATATGGTAGAATAAAACAAATCATAGCAACATTTCAATGGTATCACTAGGTAGCTATAGTATGACTGTTAATAATACAAAAGCACTAAAAAATGTTGTATACTCGTGAGGAAGTAGGATTACATATTATGTGAACTTTCTTGTATACTAGTTACTGTGGCAGATGTTAAATAATATCTATCGGAGAGAAACATTTTAAATAAGAATGCCTGGACAATTACCTCACAAAAGTCCTCAAAGAGTTAAGGGAGGAGGGCTCCCTAAAAATAGGTTTTATCAACTAACACTTTTTATGACTCCTGGCTAAATTAAAAGGATAAAGGGATATGCTTAGATTTTGATAAGGCACTTAATTTAGTAGTACACAACATCCTGACTGAAATAAACAGAAACAAACTAGTACTAGTTCAGCAAAGTATACATTAAATCTACTAAATATTGACTGACAGGTTTCAACAGACAGATTTCAATAAGGAATCATTACTTAGTTGGTGAATTTGCAGGTTAATTTCCTATCAACTGCAAGAATAAGAAACACATTTAGTGTTACTCAACATTTTCATTTGTGAATTGGAACTATGAAAAATTTCTTGCTTATGAAGACTTCCAATTACAAAAAGACCATCTGAGTGAAAATAAAGAGGAAGATAAATTAAGTACAGTGAGTCATCTGATAAACTGGATCAATTCAAATGAAAATTGCACAAAGACAGCCAAGTGCAAAGATACACATCTATACAAAAAAGTAAGATTGTCAAAGTTTCAGAATGGTGCACTGTGATTTGGAAGGTTGTATGACTGGAAAAGTTTTACAGCTCCTACCAGACAAGCAGCTCAGCTTCAGTTTCTCTTACAACACTGTGGCCAAAAGGCCTAACATACTTCTTGGCTTGTGAACAGAGCAGCTGTGATTAGCAGTAAGAAAGTAATTTTTAATTTGGAAATTTGTAATACTGCCTAATAATGAGAGTAACCTCCACAGAGAAGTTTGCAGAACTAATACTTACGATAATTAATAATGATCATAAAACCAAGTTTTTTCCAAGGAATCAGCATATTAACTATTGTACTTTTTGCTGAAATATATCAAAAGGTAAACAGGTGAAGTAACACCTTTAGGTATAGACTCTGCCACTGTTACAAACTTTCTTGATTTAAGAAGAAAATGAAGATGAATTTGAAGCTAAAATAATATGAAAGCCTGTTGATGTTTATAGTGCTACTGACCTGGAAACTTACTAGTGAAATTCTTTATCGGTGTGTACTTTTTTCTGGTTCAATTTTTAACTTACTTGAATTTGTAATTTAGGTTTATAATTTGATTTTATACATTTGTATGATGTCCCACCCACTCAGTGGCAGTTCATTCTTTGATAGGCTCAGCTCTAAAATAAAACCACATGATCATTCTGGTAACACAAGAACCAGTGGACACCTGATGGCAAAATAGCAGGTTTAAAACACACTAAAAGAAATACATTTTCACAGAATGTATAAGAGGATTGTGTAGCACATTAGCACTGGAAGTTATAAAGGTATAAAAGGAATAAGAGGGTTTAAAAGTGGATTTGTGGAGGATACTTCCATTTGTGGCAGTTAATGGGGTACAGATATGATGTGGAGCTCAAGAAATATTTAGACACCCAGCTATTGGAAACTCATACAGTATGTCCACAGAGAAGATATGCCTTGGCTGCCAAAAGTTCATAATTTTTCCCAAAACACTTGTTATTGGCCACTGCTGAGAGACAAGACACTGGGCTAGACAGACTTTTGCTCTGATGTGGAATGTTCGTTGTCCACCTTTAACATGGACACTAAAATTGAACTTACTTCAGGCCTTAATGTGAAGGCACCAGCTGGGCATCATTTTGAGACAGGGATCCTAACATTTACCAGAACATGGAGGGTGCCTGCAATATAGAAGTGCCCTACAGGACTGTTTGACAATAAAATGCAGAATTCACAGCTTTTCTGAACTGGGAAAAAATGCATCTACTGCTGCTAAAATGTAAAACAGACAAGCTGATTATACTTTTACTGTGGAACAAAATTTACTTACATCAGTATTACAGGAGCGATACCGCTTCCTTTCTCCAATACAATATTTGCCTCCACCTGAAGGCCTGGAAAAACATGTTTCATGTGTTAGTATATGTATTAGTACAAACACAAGTTCATGAGATATACTAATGCATTATTAGTATAAATACAAGTCCAAGAGATATGTATTATATAAATAAAAGTAAATGGAAGTTTTAAGGTGAGATTTTAAATTAATTTATTTAATGTAGCATTGACTTGAATTGGAGCAGATACAAAACAATACTGGGAACTTGAAAATTGTCACTCATACAGCATTCTTCTAGTTAGCACAGACTCGAAGCAACACAGTTTAACTGTATTTTGAACGTACCAAAAAGGCATTGCTCTTAATTATTTGCTTGCTTTGTAAAACTAGAATGAGAAATGTGTGAGCAACCTATGTGACACTTTTTTGTAAAATTTTCTCACATGACACTTGAAAGTATAACAAAATGAAGAAACACTGCCTGCTAAACAGTGGAGCCAGCAAAGACTGTATTTTCTAGCTCAAGAATCTGACTCTGATTTGAATTAAGCAGTATTAAATCTGAGAAAACTCCTGAGTAAGTGGGTTTCTATTAGTGTGAATAAGACAATGGCTCTGAAATTCCCAAACTGTTCAAGAACCTTATCTATCTTCCACAGAGGTCAAATAATGAATTAACATTGACTTTAATGGAAGATTAATCAGACATCAGCTATTTGGCTCATAACTTGAAAGCAGAAAGGAAAAAATACTTGGTCTTTGTTTTATAATAAAGAAATAAAACAGTTTACAACTAACTAAAAAGAAAATCAGCACCATTTTTCACATTACATATATTTAACCAGGCAATATTATCCTTGGATCAAAAGGAATTTTTTTCCTAATGCAGACATACCCCCCGCAAATGTATTTGCCTGCTGTACTGTTAAACATTTAAAATCTAATGACTTTTCAACATACCAACCCATATACATGGTGATAGGAGTAGTTAAGAAATCTTAGGAAATTACTCATGCTCCAAACAAACATTTCACTAGCATTTTTACATACTGCTGTGAAAAAAAAAATTAATTAATTTAATATTCTCTCAGTAACATAGTCTGACATGTTATTGATGCGTATGGGTAATTTTTACTTTTGAATCCATTCAGGAAGTAGTGCTATTTGCCAGACTTTATAGTTACTGCTAATGATAGGAGGTGAACAGACCACCTTAAGCAGCAGTAATGTGACATTATGGTGTCCGTCTTGCAGACTGCAGTGGAAAGCTGATGTATAGCCTGGCTTGCAAAACATGGGTACAAGCAACAAAGAATCAGAGTGTACAGAGAGGAGAAGACAAGAAAGGAGTGACAAAAGCTATAGAATGGATTTTCATGAGAGAAACACAAAAGCTTAATATTTTCAAGAAAAAGTGGTCTTAAAAACTAATAATGGTGATGGAAATAGCAATTATGAGACATGACAAGAACAAAACCTATAGCTGTGATAAGGTAACCAGAACAGGGCTAACAGCAACAGAAAAAAGCTGTGACTCATACAGCAATGGAAATAAGTGAGCATTCCTCATCTGAGAAGGAGTAGTGACAGACAGAGGAGCACTCACCTGACAGACCTTCTCTGGAACAGTGCTCAGAACATTGGAAAGCAGACAGATGACAGGACCAGTACAGATACACATAACAGATCAAGCTGTAGTGAAGAAGCTGGCCCCTCTTGAGAGAGAAAAGATGGACCAATAGGGAGTAGTGGCAAGAAGAGAAGTTGCTGAAGTGTTTTAAAAGTCAGTAGATAGTCACAACTGAGTGCTGGACATGACAGCATATAGATGAATGGTATGCAACAGAGTATTACTAACTATGGTTTATATGTAAGCAGTTATATGCAAAATCTTGGAAACACTGTGTAGTTTTTTTAGCAAGCAATTGGCAATAGTTATTTTACCTCCTAGACAAGAGGTAATATGTCTTAAGAAAGAAATCTAAGGCATAATTTAAATATATTTTGCATGAACATCAAGTTGCAGAAAGAAAACCATTCTAGTTACTGCTAAATACAAATCCAGCTATCTTTACAGTACCTAAGTTACATTAAAAATGTTAAAAGTATGTCTAGTGAACTCCTCCTGTTTAAGTATTTCTGTCTGCTATTTTGAAGACAAATGTTGGCAAACTAGCAAAACATTTTTACAGATAACATGTGAAACCACAGTTTTGAATAATTTCCAAATGTGTCTTTTTGTTGGCTTCGGCTTACTTTAGCTACTTACGCTGGACTGTCACAGTGTCTTATAGACGAGGAGACTCCTCCCCCGCAGGTCCTGCTGCACTCTCCCCATATTGACCATGGACCCCAACCCCCATCTATGCTCTGGGGCCAAGTGCCAAAAGGTACGCACTCTCCCTGGTAACACCACTGAAAGATTTCACAAAAAACCACAAAATTAGCTTCCAGGCTGACAGAGTTATCAGGACAGAAAAATATAAGGGTCAGGCAATGACCAATTATAGGCATTAGCATTCCCTGTATAGATAACAAGACTAATATTTTACTTTTTCTAGGCATGTTTAGACATCGGTGAGGGTGTGTGTGATTTGTTAATTGTCTTCACTAAGTCCTGAATTATGGGTCCCTAACACACACAAGTTAAAGCGAGCTTAAAATAAAGATTTTCTTTTTCTTCATACATCCTCCTTAACGCTTCACATTAAAGGGGCTACAAGTTGCTTATATTCTTTTAAACATTCATTTCTAAGATTCATTTCTAAGATTAGTTCAGTAAAACACCTTCCACTTAGGATTCATGTAGGGTCTTCATTACACAAAATGAAAAATCCCCCCCAATAGTATTTTTAAGGAAGTATTCCCTTACATTTTAAAAAGAAAATCTGGACAAGGTTACAATGGAAGAATAATTTGTGGCAGTATTTCATTTATACTAACCCTACAGACACAATAAAGGTAGCACCAAAGCATTAGAGATGGTACAGAAAATCATTACACAATGGTGACTGGCCACTTGTTCAGAGACAGAATGAACATGCATACTTCACTCATGCAAAGACTTAAACTTTGCAATACAGTTACTTACATCAGACATACAAAATGACAGATAATTCACACAAACGGCTAATTGTTAAAATAAGTTTATCATTTCCCTAGTCAGAAACATTTTTTAAACCATTCAGAAATAATCCTGGAGCCCATAGTTTGATCCACATTCTGGTGTCTACTGCATCATTGAGAATCTGGAGTAGCCTAGTCAGATAACCCTTTCCCACCATTATAGGCTAAGGTGACAGAGTGGAGCACAGCCTCAGGTCTACTGTGACCTGCATTTGCACATTTCACTTCCAAAAGGCGGGCACCTGCTGTTCAACTCCCTTGAATTCCCATAACAGACACAGTATCGACCCTTTCCATAAAGCAACCCAGACAACTTCCATGTCCAAAATCAGCCATATGAATCTGACAAAATGCACTGAGACATGCACAGAAGACATGGACAGACAGACATATCCATGTCCACCCATAAGCACTGCTGGAAGACTCACTGTTGACTTTATACTAATAAGTACAGCAAAGCCAATTTTTCTCTTCTGATTCCTAAGGTTCACCTAAAGCCTTAGTCCCACCAATGTGGGACATATGTAAACAAGTAAATACAGCCATTCACAATGACCTGAATTACTCTAGATTCTTCTGAAAGCAACGGAAAAGATCATTTAACCTTCAGTCATTACTCAATGAAAAATTAATAGGAGTTTGATATGAACAAGGATTGTATAGTGTTAGTTAAAGAAAATTAGTAAAAATCCTTATTTTTTCATTAGAAATTTCATTTTGAATAAAAGGCACTTCTAGACTGTCAAATGGGTCAAGAGTCCAAGTGTGTAGCTCTCAAGAATGTACATTAAAATATATTAATATTAAAATGTATAGCTTATCATCAGCAAATGCACCTAGATACAAGTTTCATATATCAACATGTACTACCATTTAATATTTCCTTATTACATTATTTCCTTGTTATTTCCACATTAATAAGTGAAACCTGTAGCATATTTTTCTAGCCACATTCATTCTTGTTCCTTGTTTCAAAACATTATCTTCCATAACCTCTTTTTTCCTCTGTATATGCTGTACCTGTTTTAAAACACAGTTGTTACAATCCAGCACATTTTATAAGCCTCATCCTCTATCAGTTAGAATAACAAAAAATAAACATTAATGTGTCTTGCAGAAAAGGTAAAAGTAAACTATTTTAAAAGTCAAGTCCAAAATGCATTGCCTTTTCTACGCGGTCTGGCTGGGACAGAGTTTTCCTCAGCAGCCTGTACATGCTGCATTTTAGGCTTGTGACTAGTGTGGACAATGCACTGATGTTTTAGCTATTGCTGAACAGTGCCTGCACACCATAAAGGCTTTCTTGGTTTCTCAACCTGCCACCTAAGTGAGTAGGCTGGTGGTCGGCAAGAAGTTGGCAGGGAACACAGCCAGGACAGCTGACCCAAACTGACCAGAGGGATATTCCACACCCTGTAACATCATACTCAGGAGTAAAACTGGGGTTGGGGGTGTTTCCAAAGTAGCCACTGCTCAAAGACTGGCTGGGCAATAGTCTGCTGGTGGGAGGTAGTGGGTGATTGCCTCTGATGTCCTGCTTGCTTTTTCTTTCTTTTCCTTTCACTTACTAAACTGTCTATCTCAGCTCATAAGTTTTTCTCAGTTTTGCCCTTCTGATTCTCTCCCCCCATCCCTGGGGGCGTAATAAGCCAGCAACTGGGTGGGGGCCTAGCTGCTGGATGAGGTCAACCCACCACATCCTTCTTCAGAAAAATAAACCAAAGACACAAGGTTTCATGGAGTTGTACTAAGGTAAGGAGGGTTTATCGGGTTTGGAGTTCTAAATTTGCAAATCAGAGGTTTATGCCAATGAGCAGGCATCCATCAGAGGAACATATCCTTCATACAGAGCTTCTCTTAAATCCAGACTGTCACTGAATGTCGGCATAACACATAACGTAGTCCATACAGTGAACTCGCATCTTAGCTAGTATAGGTATAGCCATATGGCACAGTGTTTTGCAATGTCTCTGATGGTAAAAATACGATGGAGAATGAAGTATTTATGTGAGTTACACATGGGGGATTAAAATCTTCAGGTTTTCTTCTCATTATAGTGAAAAATTAAGTGACAATGATTTTATTAACTAAAGACAATAATCTCCTTGCAGCATTCTATTAAAGATGCCACACAAGTACATGAACAGTTATCTACTGCTAAACTCAAAAGCTAAAAATTAAAATGCTTCTAAGACTAAAAATGTATGCTAATAATTCAATTAAAAATACTTTATACATATTACAGACATGTCAAAATCAAAGTTAAGAAATGAAAGACACTCAGAGTTCAGGTTAAACCCAGAAGAATATCAGATATGTAAAACAGAACATGTAAACCATCCTAACTCTATACTATTATGACTATATACAAAAGGCAGGTGCATTTTACCTACTTTATTTTTCCAAAGCTGTGTAAAACCCCTGTACTCTGTAATTTCCTCTGTCACAGAAACAATGTCTTCCACATTCCCATATTCCCCTGTAAAAACTCTTTCAATGCAGTTTTTTTCTCCTCTACTGAAGTTAAATCTGAGGATTTACTGCTCACATCAGTGTCTCTTCTAAATTTTCTAGTGAAAATTTATCTTTCACCAGAAGCCACTGATGCATAGAATCTCTGTCACAGAGTAATTCAAAATTACCAAAATCTCCATTGTTTCTAATGGGACTACAGAATCACAGAATCATAGAATCGTTATGGCTGAAAGAGACCTCAAAGATCATCAAGTCCCACCTTCTACCCAATGCCACCATGCCCACTAAACCCACTAAACCATGTCTCGAAGTGCCACATCTAAACATTTTTTGAACACCTCCAGGGATGGTGAGTCCACCACCTCCCTGGGAAGCCTGTTAAACATGCTTCCTTGAGAAACTACAGTAATCTCATCTGCCATAATGAGCTAAGGACTATCGAGTAAGCAGTGTGTGAAGAAACAAGAGGAAGTGACAGCTATTTTAAGAGAACAATCCTTCATGAAAGGTTTAGAACTGCAATGTTAATTCTTCTCTGACACTGAATAAATAACTTCCAATTAGTTCAACCAGAAAGACAGTGGTAATGCATTTGAATATGTATAAAATGTGCTAAAAACTCTGTGAATAATGGAAGCAGTCTGAAATTTTTCTTACAGTGATCATTAACAATAAAATAAAACATGATATTGTGGCACACTTGAGATCACTGTATACGAGTATTAGCTGTTTAACAGAACTAAGATTTACAATGGTATGCTTTTAGAAAACTCACACCACAAGTACTCTAATATTATGAAAAACTGATTTCATCTTCGTTGGGGGAAAAAAAAAGATTAATTCAATTTACATTTGCCATCTCAATTTTAACAATGTATTTTCAATCATTGCTTCTACAATCATTTTGCAAGAAAACCTAATGACCAATAATAATTTAAATTTACCTTATCTTAATGTTCAATAATAACTTAAATCATCACACAATCTAGCTATTTAAACTGTCCTTTCAGCACACTGTGTTTTCACTTTTTGCACATTTGCCCCTCATTTACATCCCTACCATGGATCTAAACAATGATGTTAAAAAAGGTTACTTTTTTATTACTTTTAATTCAAAGACAAAATAAACGTTCCTATCAGTTTTGTCTTACTGTTTTATATGCACCATTTCCTCATCAGAGTCTTTTTTAAAATCTACCAGTTAGTTTACCTTATTATTACAAACAAGGAAAAAGTGTACCTTTTTGAACCCAGCCGATATGTAAAACCCTTCACCAAAGCATGAACATACTAAAGCTTCAAAACACAACAGATGTACAAGTTCCATCAGTAGCAAGAAACCACTCTATTCTGTTTCCCTGTATGCAGAAAACAGCTGAGTAACTTTTATGGAAAACACTCTAAAAACCTTCAGGCACAGGCAGGCACCTACTGTGGAAAATTTCAACCCAAAGAGATAAAAAGTTTGGTAGGTTTATATAAGCAACTGAAAGAAGGTTTTATAATAGAGTGTTGGGCCATTTTAATTGTAGAAATCCCTTCCAACTCTGCCAATAAGATATTAATGCACATTGCATCAAATTTTGCTTTGAGTTAATAATTACACAGAATTTACATTAGTGCAACTAAAAGCAGAAATTGACCCTCCAAATACGATGAACTACTCTGAGAGCTTCTTAGGCCTTTAGAGCAGGGAATGTCATTTATTACGTATTTGGACAGAGCCCAGCAAAATAGGGTCTAATTTGGTTGTGGCCTTTAGGCGTGACTGCAATACAAATGTTATAATGATAGTAATAATAAAAAAAAGTGTTATAGAATTGTAAGCTATTATTTTCTCCTTAGCATGTGGTAAAGAGAACTACATAGTCAGAAAGAGCTCGTGTTTTCTGTTTTTTTGCTATCAGGAACTATTAATTTACAGGAACCCTTGAAGCTGCAGTTTACAGATACAAAACTCTGCTGTTAACAGGCATGAACAGTTTACTTTTGTAAAACAGTACAGATTCTCTCATTTCCCTCTAAAATTTAATGACGGAACAAGACAGTGATGGCTGGAAAAGATGTTTTGTAGAGAGCAAACTGATTAAAGCCTCTGGCAAGTGGACACAACAACAGTGTCTTAAAGCATCTCAACTTTTCATTGTAGTCTCATGGTTTAAAAAATATAAACTGAGGTAAATTGCTCCTTGTCATTAACAACGAGCGGTGGTTTCAAGATAAACCTAGAGTGTTGATTTAACAGTAGGGCTTCTAACGTTTTCTATTACTCTAATAAAAGGTAAAACTTTTGTAGAATGCAAAGCGCTCTCTCTATTTTCACTGGCTAACTCTAAGCAATCTATTTTTTAAAATGACCCCTTCAACGAAATTATTTAACATGATTTACCAATATTTCCAAACTCAGCATGAAAAAGCCATAAGAACAATGCTACGTCATGGGCCCTGAATGAAGCCATCAACAAGCATTAATAAACTGTGACAGCTGTCCAAAAGCTTTCATTCTTTCTGTTTAAATATCCGATTGCAAGTCAATATGCACTGTAATTTTTGTTGAAACTAGCCCAGCTAGCATGGCAAAAGTCAGAATGAGAATAGATGTCAGTAGCTGTTGTTAGGAAAAAATCCAGTCTGGAGCGGTAAATCTTATGGACAGATGCAGCAACTCTCGCACAGTTACTGGAAATTGTTCAATATAATAAGCTTTCTTCACTTTGTACAAGCCTGCATAAAATACATCATCTTGAAAAAAGGCATATGGAATTCACTTTTTTCCCCATTACATGTCTTGTAGATTAATAACTAAAATATTTTTCTCTCCTCTTCAAGATCTGTATAGATTTTGCCTTGTAACTGAGAAACCCTCTTTCACTATTCTTAATCTAAAACTGTTTCAGAACTTCGTCTGAAACTACTGACATACAGACATAATTTTAAAATCAAAATTCACATGTTCAGACAGATACAGTAGCACTAGGTTTATCTATTGCAACATCAAGTTTCTGTACTTTTCTGCTATATAGAAGAGTTCGTCAGACTGCAGAGCTAAACAGTTATGCAAGTATAACTGAATGCTAAAAGAATAATTTGAAGTCAAAACAGAAAGGTCACTGGGAAATATGAGCTTTAAGAAAATTCTTTTATTAACGCAACACTTTTTCTATACCCTTGTATGATTCAGCTTATATCTGAAGGAATAAAGGTTTTTTCATCTTCTAACGAAACGACAGAGTTCAGGCTTTACTTCTGTGTTATACATTTTCAAAGTCTATGCCAGATCTAGAGTTGTAACAGTCATTTATGGAAGAGTGCTATAAAATTTAATAAAGATTAAACTAAGGAATTTTTACAAAAGTACTCAAAAATATATAGAAAGTATGTAACAGATTTTTTTCTTAGATCCAGGCTATCGAATTTTATAGCAAGGATAAATGTTTTATTAAATTACATATATAAAGTAATTGTGAAATAATTCTGTAGAACACTTCCATTAGGATGAAAATGCATTCTGAAATAATAACTTTTTTTGAACTCTTATAGTTGTTCATATGTACTTTAATTTTCTAGTTCTTTCTTCCTGTAGTCTTTAAACAATAAATTGCTTCTTCAAACAAGAAATTATTTGTACTCACCCCCTTTTCAATGCTCCCTGTTTGGCAAAGAGTACCTTCAGCTGCTGGAATGCTGTTGGTAACACAGCGGTTACTTTTGCTGAGGCACCAGAGCTCTCTACACACTTCCTAGGAAAGAAGGCAAAAGCAAGTTGATCAGAATAAAATCCTAAAATTGTTTCCAGTCCTCATACACACATGTATACACAAATTTGTTTTCAACAGAGACTATTAAGAAATGAGCTGGAGAGATAAATCTATAGATGGTTGTGAAGTATTCTGGAGCAATTTCCAAGCCACCGTATTTTACGTACAAATATTCTGCCAAAAAAAATTATGGAAGCATCAAATTGTAGACTACAAGAACATGTTTTTCACACCTGTCATGCAAGTAATATTTTATAATTGCTTTTTTCTTGATTACTGCTAATACTGGGCTTAGTATATTTTAGTGTTGTTGTAAAAGTAGTCTTCAGATGTGCTGTAGTATCTCCATTACTGTCATTATCTGCCTCAAAATTACATGGTAAAAGGGCATTATTAATTTTGAAATATTAAACAGCAACAACTATTTTTGTTTCCTTTAGTTAAAACCAAACTTTCTGAATCAGACTACTTGCACTCCTCTTCTGTAACACATGCTAAACCAGTGCATGTGTATTTAGTACTAGTTGAACTATGTACTAAAATATTTCCTTTAGGCTTTCTAGATTTGCGGCTGATATTTCATAAGTGATTTAGTCTATCCTATTTCCCTATGTTGCCAGTGTGAAAGAAATACAGGTTTTCAAATCATGTTTTTTCCTACCGTATTTTGTCATTTGGTTTTGCACATGTAAGCCAGATCTGTTGACACTGGAGATTCATTGTAAAAACTAAGGGTTGAAATTCATAATGCGGGCATGATCCCTACTTGGCTGAAAACTGGAAATCTTCATAATTGCTTCAGTTGCCCTTGGATTCGGCTATGTATACAGAATGGAATTAAAAGTGTTTTGCTTTTAGAGTAAATGATTGCATGACAATCTTTGTTGTATTACTTTGAGATCTGTGCAAGAGTTCACAGCCTGCTTATAGATATTTTCTACTTTTAAGTATTTTTTAAAATTTGAAAGATACTCAGATTTTTAAAGTGGTCTTATGATAGTCATTACTATTTCATTTTATTTAATTGCTGCTTGAAACCATACCCTACAAATAATCCTTACAAAGAGCAAAAAGGAAAAGACAGTGTAAGTAAATTAAAAGCTATTAGCCCCCTCCCTCCTACCCCCGAAGTTCATTGTTTCTCTGAGGAAATGAATCAGTACCTGACATCTAGGCTATCTTTTCTATCCACATCAACAGGAACAACTGTTAAGTTTTACCCTAAGATTCAAGTTTCTTGCATTGTACTGGATATACAAACAGATTTATTTATACATTATTCACTAGCAGCTGCAGTAACAGTTCAACAGTGCAAGCTTTTCTTGAATAATGCAAAATTATTTTCCAAGTTTAAAATCAGCTGGTGCCATGGATCATTAATATAGTGTATTTAGTTTCATGATTGGTAGAAGCATGGTATCTTTTTAAAAATCCATTAAAAACATACTGTATTAGAATGGTCTGAAATGATGAGAAATGAGTACTGATGATTTCTGGAGTTTCCATCCAGTTTTTGACAATTAGATCTAAGCTATTTTTTCCTATTTGTCAGGTGCCTCTATGAAAACTTAAGCGAATTGTTGACACACTTTTTATCAGAAATATTGCCGCTTGTAAAAGCATTCCTACAGCCAGTGTAGAACTATCTTACTTTTCAGATTAGAACTTTTTGTTGAAAAAAGGCAAACAGTAGAAATATTTATTTACTTAAATCTCTGAATAAAACACTTGCTTTTGCCACTCGACTGATAAAATTTTCAGATTAAGATACACACTCACAAATAAATGTATGGTTTAAAATATCAAAAACAACAGGGAAAGAACAGAAGATACAGGACAAAGATTCTTGCAAAATCTAACTAGATTACAAATTTCACAGCCATTAAGGTGCTAAAATTCAACACTAAATCAAATTCACATCTAAATCAACCATGAATCCAAACTTCAATATAGTATGGATTTCAAAGTGAAAACCTAAAACTGGTTCCTTTCTGACACAGTATGAGGTGCTCCTGTCATAATCCTGCCTTATTTACTTTTACATTTAATTTACCTGCTCATTTTGTTCAGCAAAATTAGTGTAATTTAATTCTTATGTTTCATGTGTGGTTTACACTGTCAAATCATAATTAAAAGACTCAGATTGTGATGATTCTACTTGTGACTTTGTGTTTATTTTGCATCTGATCAAGTTCAAATGTTTAAATTAATAGCTATGCTGACTTTGTGAAGTCTGGTTCAATGTCCTGAAAAGCCAAAAATTCAATTCCATTAAGAAACAGAGATTTCGACCATTCGAATATAGACAGAAGCAAAAAATTAGATCTGGATAACAGTCTGGAATTTGAAAGTATCTGTATTTCAGGGTGATTTGAAACCAGAATTCTTGTTAGTGCTCCAGAGTTTATCTGCAGAATTTCACTTTTGATATGACTACATAAGTATACCATCTATATGGGGGAAGTAATAATTAAAACATGTATTTCATCGCCAGGCTAATGTATCCACAAACAAGAGTATTTAACAATCTCCTCCTGATAGGATTCTTTCTGTATACTCAGGCTTCTTCATGGCACTAGACTCCTCCAAATTCACTGAACTAACATCACCCAGACATTTTAATTCCAAACAAATAACTAGTTGAACTGTGCGAATTAACAGATACAGCACTCCAAACCTATTTCAGTCATTCATCTGTTTGCAGGATGATTTTAAGCATGTCAGCTCACCTCCCTACTCCAAAAAACAAGAAAAATATTTTCCTTCTCCCTAAATTGCCTTGGGAGAGAGAATGAAGAGCACTATATCAAAACTAGATATTTTTACTGACATAGTCTGATAGTCCTTATTCAGACCTTAATTTTTTTTTGTTTGCCTCAGTAAATCCCTAAAGACAAAATGAAAGTAATGTGAAGTTACTATGGGCTATATCATACTATTAATATTTAAGCAAAAACCTCTGCTTAAATCAGAAGGGACTTCTGTTTGAGACAGACATACAATATCCCCAAATAAACAGAATATTTCCTTATGGAAAATGATGTGAAATACCGAGGATTTATTAACTAAAACAACACAATGTGTCAATTTGTACAAGTAATTTATATTAAAAACAAGAAATTATTTTCGTAATTTCTTTTAAAAATAGCCAAACCTATTTAAATTGTTTATTTTCCCCTGCTGTTTTCCGTTTAAAAGAAAGAGTAGAATCTGAAGTGCATTCTCCATCACCCTGTACATGAAATGAAAAATAACATTAATAGTCATTTGAAAACAAGTAAGATACCTAAAACGAAGTGGAAAATCCATCTGGGCTGTTATTTCATTAAATGAAAATGGAATTATACCAGGTACTACTATGGCTATGTCTTCTTTATTTTCAGCTGATTTTGGAAAGTTAACAGAGAAATTCTGACTAAGGTGCATAAAGTCTTCTGTGCTCCAGCTCAACCCTATACCCATTACTACTTTAGTTTCACAGTTACTGATTTGAGCTATTTTCTTACTACTGCCATCCTATCTGTAACATCTGTAAGCAACTGTTTTTAATAAGCCAGGCTTTAAAACCTATGAAGAGCTGTCCTGGAAAGGTCAAGCCCAAAGTCACTAGTAGAAAGTATACTGGTTTTTTTCCACACACTTACACGCACACACGCATGCACGCACACCCCCAGCCCCACCCCCCACTACCCACCCACCAATATAAGGTGACCCTTTAGGGTAGCCTTTTCTTCATTGGCGGACACAGGATGAAGCTAACATATCTTTTGCCAACATTAAATTTGAATGAATACTTTACTGAAAGTAAGCAAGAAAGAAGCATAATCTGAAAATTAATCAATGACCTCAAAGTCAGTCTCTAAATCTGTGGATTTAATAACTACTAATTTGTAAAGCAAACAAGGGAAAATGTTTTAAAAATCCAGGAAACATAAACTGAAGCTGAGGCCTTTCACAAGATCAAGACAAGATAGATGACAACCTGTAACGGTGTATCTTAGGGCTCCATGACTTCAGTTTGGAATTCGGATGCTTGTATTTGCAGTAAATTAAACAAAGCTGAACCAATCTAGAGAAAAAAAACAGCAAATCAAATTATCTTCCTTTTGCCTAAGTGTTATCAATGATGGAGCCTCTTTCTGTTGTGTCATGCAGACTTACATATAGGCATTTCAAACTATGTAATATCTAAGCATCCTATATCATAATCATCATAAATGGTAACAATACAGCACAATGAAAACTCAGTAATATGAGCAAGATCAAATTGCTGTGCTGTTCTTAATGTTATCAACACTAATGAAAGCTTCCAACAAAAGTTAGCAGTTTGGCCCATAATATTAAAAAAAATATGATGGGAAATACATTCACAATGCATATGAAACTACAATAATTTGGGAGTTTCATTTTTTAAAATGTTAAGTAGGATTTTATGTTACTTCAGCACGTTTAATCTAGAATATGCTGCACCTCTTGATGAGCATTTGTTAAAATAGAGCATAAAAATAATTAGCTTGAATTGTAACTTACAATTCAGACCTGAAAAGCATCAACCTAGAGTATTTTCAGCCTCACTGCTGAAGCACTGCCGGCAACACAATTAAAACTAGAAGACTAGAATTAGGGTTCAAACCTATCAGAAGGTTCAAAGTTCAGTTCAGATAAGCACCCAAAGTTACCATTTTAACGCTCCACTACCAAATGCTCATTAAGTGGTGCAGCATGTTATGAATCACAACATGCTGAAAGAATGTGAAATAGAATCCGAAGCTTAAGTTGTACTTTCATATTATGTTACCAGCATTCTTTCCTAGAAATTGGGTGCTTATGTGAACCTTATGGAAATTACAGAAGCCTCGCAAGGTCAATCACCTCCAAGTAGCACCTTCCCTTTCAAACCCATGCATCCTATCCCATCTTTATTCAAAGCACATCCCAGTATCTGGAATCTCATTATTGCTTCTACTATCATCTAATGCACTCCTCCTGCTTTGAGCTTCCCCTTGCACTTTTTAAACAGCTTTCATAAGATCCACGCAATTCATGTTATGACTGGGGGTGGGGGGGAGAGGAAGAGAGGAAGAGAGGAAGGGGG
>NW_009614030.1:0-3305 GCF_000690535.1 Cariama cristata | reverse complement strand
CTCTTCCAACCATTATGATTCTATGATTGGTTGTTTTGGAGGGGCAGACCGGGGCAAGAAGGTTCTTTCCCCAGCTTGCAGGACTGCTCTCCTTATGGTTTGTTTTCCTTGGAATGCTGAAGACCTAACTGAGATAACCAGATTGCTCCGGAAGTGTCCCTCGGCTTGCATGGAATGGTTTCAGTGCAGACTAGATAGGGTGGTTCCTGGGGCAGTGCTTCTATGCTGAATGGTCTCAGTGTAGATTTCTTGCAGGACAAAACCCAAAATGCCAACTAGCGCTGCTCGGGAGCCTGGTCAGCCGCCAGGATAGGAGTCGGCTGGGTACAGCACTCAGTTCTGGAGAAGGTCTTCACATTGCTGAGGCTCCTGTAGCCACTGTTAGTGTCATTCCTTTGCGAGCAGAGGATTTTAGATTTCAGGTATTGTCAGATAATATTTATCAGCAAACTAGAAAAAATCCCTTCAAACACAGAAAACAAAGAATTTATAACTGTGGCAAGTGTTAGTTTTCAGGGGTTTATGTCTGGATCTGATATATAACATGCTGCAACAGTGTGTTCCCTCCAGGAATGTAACATAAACTAGCCCAATCTGGATCCTGTTCCAACAGAAAACAAAAGATGCACTTGTTTTCAGATTTGCTGATGGAAAAATATTATTTTTTTCCACTCTAGTGTGACTTGTGTACAGTCTTATCTTTTCTGATACCAGAACGAATCTTGGATAACTAACGCATCTCTCCTTGAACCAAGTAAAACAGCATTAAAGCAAATAAATTGAGTAAATGCTGCAGGTGGCATTTTGCATTTCTGCCAGGTTCTGCAGTCTTTACATTAAGCATGTTTCTTGGATGTAGTTTCAGCCTGCTAAGTTCAAAGGATACAAGGATCCAGCTGTTTGTAAAAACAAAGGGATCCAGCTGCAAATTATCCAAGACTTGGGCTGCTCTGATTCTGCTGTTAAAATGTGAGCAATGCTAATCTCTGTTGAAATTCAGAATGTCTTTGCCAGAATTCAGAAACAGAGGAACTGAAGTGCTGTGTTTGGATCCTATGTTTAGTACTTTCATGTAGTTGCTTAGCCTGAAGATCATTTAAAATGAAGAGAATGTATTTTGCCTGACGGCGTGCTGCACCTTGGTTACCTAAGCATGGCTGGGAGAACAATTTTACATTAGGAAGCTGCATTTCCTGTGAATATGAAATCCTTCCCTTCTTGTAGAGATGTTACAGAAGGAACAGTAATGTTGGTTGCTGTAGGAAACGGAGACTGGGGCAACGAAACTGATGTTTGGAAACGTGGGATCAAAAGCATAATGGGAGATAAGGAGATAAGACCATGCGATGTGTCATAGATGTTCCCAGGGAAGAGTAGAGATTAAAATCATGCTATCCTAGGTCAATTTAATAGAATAAAACCATGAAAAATTATTTTATTCCAGTCACTGACATAGTTAATGAGTAAGGGTAGAGGTGGGTCTCATAAAGAAATTTCCATTACCAGTCATGTTTTTAAGTACTGTATTTTGACAACAGGCTAAAAATAAAATTAGTTATGTTGCCAGATTTGTAATTGTTTTATTTTTTTTCCAGCTGTATTCTTAGAGTTACTCGGAAAAGTGTTGTTGATTTAAGAGCGTGGCTATGATCTGCTCTGCTGCTGTTGCCTTCTTCTGCTGTACCCTCAGGAACAGTAGAAATAATAAGAGAATTTATCTGGGCTTTTTACCAGCCTCATTATACTGTTTAACATTACTTGCTGATTGTAAGCTTTTTGCCTCATAGAAAACTCCCCCCCAGACATCCTCTGGCTGTTCAGCGTTGAACCTCATCTTTCCTTCTATTACCCCATCACTGAGTTATGTGATATCCTGATGACTCTTTGCTTTCATTTGTGGTAAGATGCCTCTTTTTCTATACCATTTATGAGTACATTGAAAGGTACAGTTCTCTACAGGAACATAACCTTCACTGTGAAAGCTCTTTTTTTTTGTTTCTACCTTTTCTCCTCCCACCCTTAAAAACATTGTTCTGTAAAGGATCTCCCCTTTTCCTTAACATCAGTCTTAGTTTAATAGGGGTCTTTGGGACAGACCTTGTTCAAAGCTTTTTGGAAATACAAGAAAACTACTTCAGGTATACCACCCTTGCAGTAACTCCAGCAAACCACAGGTAGTTTGCTGAGACGTAACTTCCCTGTTTTCTAGGAACACCCTTCTGTAGGCTGCTGTGCTGGGCAGTGTCTGCTGCTTCCATTTCTTACTACAGTTTCTACCAATTTCTCAAGTTCAGCAGTCAAGTTTATTGCTTAGTAACTCTTGAAGTCACAGAGGCCTCTTGGAAAAAAAAAAATTAACCATGAATTTGCCACTTCACATTTTTCTGCTATTGTCACTGTTTTATAACAGTCACTGGAAGTGGTTGTTACTGCCAAGGAACAGTTTTAGTCTTTACGTACCATCTCCCAATAAAGATTTATATGATCTCTGCATATAGCTTGCTATACAGATGAACTGTAGCATATGCAGTGCATGGCAGGAATTAGACTTCTGCTGAGAGTCACTAGCCGTGTTTATGGCAGTGAATTACGCACTGCCTGAGCACTGGTACCCAGTCCCATCCGTAGCGTTAAGCTGTTGGAAAGGTCTCTGGCACGGTTTTGACCTGAACCAACTTTCACCCTTGTAAGCTATTCCTGGGTATAGTTTGGGAGTCAGGAGCAGTCCTCATCCTGTGCTAATAGCTGTTTTGGATGCAGTCCCCCTATTTTGAAGAGTGAATTTGGTGGTAGAGATGTGAGTCCCTCCATGGCATCTGGTCCAAGTGCTGGGGAATGGTCCCAGTTCTGCTCAGCGTACAGCTGTAACCACGGTGCTCAGCATGCCATGCTGGGGACTCTGCTGGGTACCAGCCTACAACTGTTCTCAGGTGAAGAGTTTTCTCTGTTTATTAATTTTCCTTCAGAAGAACATCTCAGAAGATCCCAGCACATCTCCCATGAACAGGTGAACGAGCTATAATTTATTTGTAGAGCCTTCTTTATATTCCATTTGGAGACCTGTGGTAGTTTTCTTTCCCCCTCTGTATGCTGATTTCTCCTGAAAACCTGTCACGAGGCAGTGCCCATCTGGATGTGTAATGGCTCCCGTGGCTCATCAGCATGGTTTCTCTTGCCTCGTGTAAGGTGCCTCACGCTCCTCCAGCAGCGCTGGCTGCGTGCATGCCCTTCTCAACTAGGGGCTACATGTAGTTTGGATTTGTGAGTTGGTCTGTTCAGTCGATGATTCCCAACCCCCCCACCCC
>NW_009614029.1:1545-5337 GCF_000690535.1 Cariama cristata | reverse complement strand
TGCGCTCCGAGCCGCAGAGGTACCGACGGCCGGCTGCAGGGACGGACAGGCAGCGCGTCGGCACGGAAAGGTGTGCGCATCCCCTAACGCTCGAGTGAAAGGGGCGATAAACCCGGCAGAGAACCGTACATCGCTCTTTATTCTCAGAAAGTAAGTACTCGGGCAGATAAAAAGATGGAGGGATGTTTCCAATCAGACTTACAAGATAATATAGGATAATTGTTAACAGCGAGTCGAGACCGCAGTAAGAAAGATAAAAGGGAATCCTGCCAAGGGGAACTTGAGAAAATCTTTTACTACTACCAGACAAAATGCAAATAACTGAAAGCAAGCATAAAATAGCAGAGACAAAAACTCTCTCCTTGTTGAGATGTTTTAGTTTTCAAAACATGAGATACTAAGAAGAGACTGTAACCGGTGTTACTTGGTTTTAAGAGAGAATCCGTTGTTCCGGGGTGCTTAGAGCTCAGCAGTTCCACTTCCTGAAACCCCCACGCAGAAAACGCAGGACCATCCCAACGACATCCTTCTGAGGAGAAAAACTGTTTTGTCCTCACACCTATGAAAGACAACACCTAGCGAAACTGGCTGTCCTTCTCCATCCCCAGCGATACCCGGCTCAGCTGGACACGGCCCTGGGCAGCCGACCTAGCCTGGGAGCTGGACCGGACTCCAAAGCTGGTCCCACTGTGAGTAGGGCTTTCACCCCGGCCACCTCCACGACTCCCCTCCCATCTACATTTTCCTGCGATTCTACAAAAGACAAAAACCACTTAGTTTTGAGGTCGATGAAGGCAACGAAACATATGGTATCGCTTCTGGTTGGCAACCAAGCACTGCCCCTTGAGCAGAGCTCCCGAGAGCGGTTGGAAGCCGTAACGGCCCTCCGACAGATGCCACATCTCGCTCTGGGTCCCTCCCTTTTCCTGGGAGCCTCCCTGGGCTCCATCCAGGACCTGTGCAGACAGACTGACCGACCGACCGACCCGGAGATGGCAAGCATCTCATCTTGCTCCTGGCCCGGAGCACCTCACCTCCTCCCCCGGACCACCTCCGTTACGGAGCTAGATGAGATGCCTCCAGTCGGGTGGTCCAGATTGAAGAGGGACAACCTGGCTACCTTGATTATTTGGCCTGACTTCTTGAAGACTACGCCTTGTTTTATCACGCCAAGAAGCAGACACGGTAGTAATTGAAAACAAACAATTTGCAGGATTTTTAAGCTGAAGTGTTGAATTCAGATGCGAAAAAAAGGATGTCATAAAGTTACCATTGCTTTATCGCTGATATACTGATACAAAGTTTTAAGTATATTTTTTAAATTGGTTCCAATCAAGTAAGATTTCCTCACATTTCTTCTCCTTTAGGTTCTCAAGAGATCTGGAAGGTAACCACCTATGTTATGTCTCACAACTGAATGACAAAAACTATCAATTCTTTTATTCCTTTATACAACCCACTATGTGATCAATCTTGCTTGTTGAGATTTGCAGCTTTTTGTCCTGCCAACTGGCAAGTTCCAGGCTTGCTTTGCAAGCAAGTCCAACCTATGGCCATCCCTACGCCACAGAAAGACCATTTCTTATCCGCTGTGATTCACTTCTAGCCCATTTCCCCCTCTCTTCAGGTGGCATCCCGAAACGGGATGGAGCTCAGGCTGCAGCACCCCTCCCACCCACAATCTTCCTCATGCCACAGCGAGGGACTGCTCCAAAACACCCACGCTTTCTAACTCTCCGGCTACACAAACCACCACCTTCCAATGGCTTTTCCATAGCGTGTTTTCCGGGATAATTGATCTCTCCAGTTTCAATCACCTGCAAGAAGACTCAGGCAGCCCAGTCACTTTGTCATCCCCGCACAGTGTATTTTCTGAGACAGAGAAAAGAATTCAACTCCAACTCTCCCAGGCTACAAACACCTTTGTGTGTGTGTGTGCGTGTGTGCGCACACACGTGCATCTACAGTGAATGACCAAAACTAACTCACACCAAGTAGTCCCACAAGGAGAGGACCAGGAGGGCCCGTTTCTGGCACCGCTGTGGTTTTCACCACACCACTGCATATCCCACCCATGGGATGCTCTGTCCTGCGTGGGTGCCCTAATGACCTCTTTTACGGAAAACTTCAAGTCTCAGGTGTCCCCTAAAACGGGCTGGCCATTTCCTTTTCTCTTTCAACATCATTTCCTTTTCTCCTTTAAACACCACCAGGAGCTTCCACCCAACCACCAGGAGCCCAGGACCTTCCCGAGCACCACCACGCTGCCAAACGCAGCTGAAGCCCACCATCTGCCAGGGGACGCGGGGACACGACTTACTGAAATGAAGCCCATCCTATACAAGGCGTTAGGGACTGAAAGCAGCGATAGCTGCGAGCTCGGGGTGTGGGCAGCTCCCGGCATCGCCGGGGACGCAGAAGATGCTGCGTTTTCTGCTTCCTCCTCCCTCCGCAGGCAGCAGTGCCGCCGGTTTGTCTGTTATACAAACAACAGCTCTGCCCTGAGGTGGAGCGAAGATATGAATCATTCCCCCCAGCCCAGGAGTGTAGATTATAAATAACACTTATCTTTAGAGAATCAAACTCACTTTGAAGTTCTATTAATATTTTATTTATTTCCATCGCTTTAAACAGCCCCCTACTGCAGCACTCAGCAGATCCGAGTGGAAAAAAACTCCCAACAAAGAACAAATCCTAAAATGCGCACGGGAGGTACAAGCGGGCTCGGCTGTCGATGTGCAAATCTCTGCCTTAACTTCCCCTTCGCGATCACCGTCTCAGGCACACACAGGTACCCAGGCACAGGTGTGCACACTCAGGTGTCACGTACCGTCCGCTTGAGATCATTCAGCCAAAGCTAAAAACCAGGAGAAGCCCCAGTCCTTTATCTATTACAGTTTAAAAGGCTTCTGGAAGATAAATAAATACCGGCACAGAGAAGGCTGATCCCAGAGACAGGGATCAAAATCAGAGTAAGGATCAAAATTGTTCTGCAGACCTTCCAGTGCAGGTCTCTTTGGAGGCACACACGCACTAGGCTGATGGACACGGCACGAAAGCCTGGACAGACAATGCCAGAATTCACAATTGCATTAGTCTTTTACGGCATTTAAAAACTTCAATAGCTGGAAGAAGGCTAGACCTTGTCTTCTCTTACCTTTGCAGTTTCGGTTTTATATACGGTAACAGGTACTCGGTACAAATGCCTGGTTTTTCTGGTTATGCCAGTCCGTAGGTATTCCAGATTATCTGCGCTATCTATACACTCATCATGAATGGGAAGCTCTTTTAAAAAAATACGTGGCAATTAATTCTTGAATACTCAGCATTTCATGATGGAGACGTACACCTGTAATTAATCCAGATAAAGGATGCGACGCTGGGATGCTGGACAAGAATTCAGTTTCACCTTTGCTCCACAAAGTGCGTTTTTCCTTCTTTTTTAAAAAGTAACTATTCTGCCCTCTAAGATGCTCGTTTCATCCACAGCAAGACATACTGCATTGAACTTGACAATTGTGCAATCCTTATTAACATTATCCCCAGAGGGGTGTCCCCAGCGCGGGCTGCTGCCTCTGCCCCCCGCCGCCCCGCTCCAGACCCGGCTGCACAGGGCGGCCGGGACCTGCGAAAGCCGAGGGGCCCTGGGAAGGACGGGGCGGGCTCGTTTCTCCCTTTTCTGCCGAGCAAGCGAGGATTTCTCTGCAGAAGGCGAGTTTCCCCAGCTCCCTGTTGAAAATGTATAAATCACCCCCTCCTGAAGTGAAATCCTCCTCTCCAAATGTGCCTTCC
>NW_009614029.1:0-1369 GCF_000690535.1 Cariama cristata | reverse complement strand
AGGAACAAGGGGTTCAGGAGGAAGGAGGTCCAGGAGGAACAAGGGGTTCAGGAGGAACAGGGGGTCCAGGAGGAAGGGGGAGCCAGGAGGAATGGGGGGTCCAGAAGAAAGAGAATCCAGGAGGAAGGGGGTCCAGGAGGAACAAGGGGTTCAGGAGGAAGGAGGACCAGGAGGAACAAGGGGTTTTTCAGGAGGAAGGGGGGTCCAGGAGGAAGGGGGGTCCAGGAGGAAGGGGGGTCCAGAAGGAATGGGGGGTCCAGAAGAAAGGGAGTCCAGGAGGAAGGGGGGTCCAGGAGGAAGGGGGGTCCAGAAGAAAGGGAGTCCAGGAGGAAGGGGGTCCAGGAGGAATGGGAAGCCAGGAAGAACAGGAGGTCAAGGCACCAGCTGTCCACCCTGCAACACAGACACCATCACCGGCCACTACGGACAGACCAGGAAGACAGATGCTCAGTTTTCAGTAAACATAAAATGTGTCTGCGTGGCGATCAGACCCCACTGACACCGACAACTGCCATGGTGCCTCTGAATCGTACCCTCCCCACCAAATCCCCATTGCACCTGACAGCCCCGAAGCACCGCACTTCCTTTGGAATTACCTCGGATTCTCTCTCTCTCCCCCCGTGTCACGTACAGGATGATGGAAACTTTATCCTCCAGAGCAAGGAAACCCCCTACCTGACCCAGAAGTGAATCCTGAGCAGGGCTAAGAAATGGCCCTACAAATGTTTCTTTTATTGCTCACAGATGGGCATTTGAAGTTCGGGCATGGCAAGGAGCAGACAGAGGCTGTAAAAAACAGGGAAAGGTTTCCCATGAAGTTATGAGCGTTGCACCCCTTTCCTTACAGTTAACCCCTCTCACGCCGAGAAGCGGCTTTCACACACACGATTAACTTTCTAAACACAAAGGAAAAACCATCACCTACAGCCTGGATCACAGCTTTGGGCTACGGCTAGGAAGAGATTATTCCTAACTTGCCAGTATCTCAAACAAATGCAACGAGCAACACGCTTTGTCCTTTTAAAAACGATGACCTCGTGTTATCCAATTAGATAAATAAAAACACGCGGCAGGAAAGTCGTAAGGTGATGCATGTTAACATGTGTTCAATATTGTCAAAATTTATACGTCTGACAGAAAGCAGATTTGTGCAAAGCCCTTATAAATCTCTACCGCTATATTAAAAAGGGAACAGCACAGGGCACTCTGACACAAACGGTCTCTCACTGTATGTGTGTATTATTGGTCCAAATTATTCACTCTTATTTAACTGCACCGAAGTCTTTCATCTCCATGCTATACAATAATAGTTTCCATATGACCGGTGGCTCAGCTATAAATAAGATCAAAAGGAAAAGAAAGGATTTAA
>NW_009614028.1:28352-33230 GCF_000690535.1 Cariama cristata | reverse complement strand
CACTTGGACATCGAGTCATTGACCACAACCATCCAGCCAAGTCCCTACCTAACGAATGGTCCACTCATCAAATCCGTGTCTCTCCAATTTAGAGACAAGGATGTCATGCGGGACAGTATCAAATGTTCTGCACAAGCCTAGATAGACGATGTCAGTTGCTCTTCCCTTATCCACCTGTCACAGGAGGCCACCAAATTGGTCAGGCATGATTTGCCCTTAGTGAAGCCGTGTTGGCTGTCACCAGTCACCTCCTTATTTTCCATGTGCCTGTGCTTAGCTTCCAGGAGGTTCTGCTCCATGATCTTGCTGGGCACGGAGGTAAGACTGACCTGTTGTTCCCCGCATCTTCCTCTTTTCCCTTTTTAAAAAATGAGGGTTCTCTTCCCCTTTTCCAGTCAGCGGGAACTTGGCCAGACCGCCACGACTTCTCAAATAAAATGCTCCTCCCGGGTCTTCCATGAGCATGTACCTGCTTTCGTGGCATCAGAGGCTTCTTCAAAGGAATCGCCTTCAGGCTTCGGTCGGGCTGTTGGGTGACCAGGAGCATTGCTGCTCTGGGTGTCCCCGTGCCGCTGGCAGTGTCCCAGGAGGGATGAGTCCTCTTGAACTTTGGGGCAAACAAAGCTCTGCTGCATCCACGATACGAACCCACCGGCTGCAAACCCACCACCACCCGGGGCCAGAAACGGGAGGGGGTGTGCGGGTGTGGGGCTGTGCTATAGCAAGGGGGGCCAGGCATCATTTTAAGGACCCAGCCCAGAGGGCTGAACCAGCTGCCCTCTCGTTACCGGTGCCTTGCACCCATCCTTGCCCGCCCGCCAGAGATCGGCTAACGGCAGGCACTCCCGTTGCCCCAAAAATTCATTTATACACCTCAAACATTTAAGCTGGCCAGATTTCTTATTTATTTCCCCCGCCCTTTTCTTGACAGGAGGAATCAGAGAGTTTTATCTGGAGATAAAATGGCTGGAGAATGGGCCATGTTTGGGGTAGGAATCTCATCCTCTACTATTTTTCCAAGCAAATAATTCCACTAATTCAACTCGCTGCCTTTCTGGGCAGATCCAAAAAACCCTCTTGCTTTTCTGGCTGTCATGAGATGAAATTGCAGTAAGGAATAAAGTATCCAAAAGCTGATTTATTTTTTTTTTTCTTAATTTTTATTTGTTGGTAACCCATAACGGGCACAACCTATTCTTGGAGTTCTCAAGTTTCCCGGAGATGGCTGCTACCTCAGGGATAGTATCCACATTGTCTTTAGTTGAACAGGGAATAGTTTTATGCTGTGACAGGGTATTTTCACGCTGTTGGATTCAGGTATTTATTTGTCTACCGTATCTTTCTTCTTCCTTGTTTTGTAAAGATGCTGATATATTTAAGTGCTAGACCAGTTTGGGGATTTTAAAGCTTCCACCCAAAATTGTACCAAGGGACTGTCCATTTTAAGTCGGCAATAAAAGAGGAGAAAAGCTCCGAAGCGTTGTTGCTTCTAGATGGTGAAGGGAAGGTTTTTTCTGCCCATGGGGGTGTTCCTCTGGGATAACCATCCCACGGCATTTCGGGCAGGATCGGAGCAGTGTCTGAGCCCGCTCTGAGCTGACTGACAGCACTTAAGTCTGGGAAGATCAGTTTTAAAAAAAAAAAGGAAATTAAAGGCTTACGAAAACAAATGGCAGCGGGGCGGGGGGGAGCTACTTACTTACTTCATCTGTGCAAACAGCATTTGGAAATCTATCCCTCCCCGTGCTGCGCCAGCGAAGGCCGATTAAAGATCCTATCTAGCAACTTGATGCCTGCTCATTTATTTCCCTCACCCGCCAAAGTTAAAAAAAGGGAAAGGAAAGGGAAGGTGCTTGGGCTGGAGCTGCGGGCAGGGAGATGGTTGGGTGTGAAGCACCAGCATCCCCAGCCGAAAGCGCTGCCGGTGCGGGGCCACGGCACGGAAACCCAGCTGGAAATCAGTGAAACGGCTCCGGGTTTTCTCCGAGAGCGGAGGCTGCGCTTCAGCGTCGGGTAACGAGAAGGGACGGGGTCGGGGCAAAGCCCAGCGAGTCGGGGAAGAGCCTGATTGCATGGGGCTTTGGATCAGGGTCTTACTTAGAAAGCAAAGAGGGATTTTATTTTTTTTTTACTTTGATCATAGTTCCATCATTGAAACTTGCAATATCTTTACGTTTGTAATAAAGTAATAATAAAGATGATGCGAGACCTTTGTCCCAGTCCTCTTCGGGAATCAACCGCTAAGAGTAATATTAAAAACCCAAATTGCAAAGCACTTTTCCACTGTTTATTTTCTACCTTTCTTACTTTGAACTGTCTTGATATTTGAAATCCCACTGATCCTACGATTGTTAGCTCTGTATAAAAAAAAAAAAAAATAATAAAATAAAACCCAGTTTTTTTGTAGTTTGCTCTGTTTAGATTTTAGCCTGTGGCTACTTGTACAAGAAAAATAAAAACCCAAATTGCAAAGCACTTTTCCACTGTTTATTTTCTACCTTTCTTACTTTGAACTGTCTTGATATTTGAAATCCCACTGATCCTACGATTGTTAGCTCTGTATAAAAAAAAAAAAAAATAATAAAATAAAACCCAGTTTTTTTGTAGTTTGCTCTGTTTAGATTTTAGCCTGTGGCTACTTGTACAAGAAAAATAAAGCTAGAATAAATGAGCTCAAGTGGTTGAGCCTGAGTGATGCTTTCCTCGTGCTGCAGCGTCTGCAGGGCTGCGGTGTGGGGCTCGTGCGGGGCGGCTCGGGGCACCACCACTTCATGCAGGGGGCCAGTGAATTTGGTTCCTCTCAAAGAACAGCGTCCAAAATGCAGTTTTTGAGGGCTGAGGGGTTTTTATTTTTGCTGCTTTGCTCATAAACCTCAAGCCAAGCCATCAGCGGAGGCGGGCTGGCGTGTCGGGGGCTGCTGGTGGCTCTTTGGCAGCTGAGGAGGTGGTTGAGGTGAGGAGCTCCGGAGTGACGGTATGATACCTCATGCTTGGAAGGTGCAAATTAATTTCCAATTAATCTTGGCTCTTGCTCAGCTGTTGCTGCCGTCTGCTTTTCCCACTGCCTCGGGCGCTAATGGGGCATCGCTTTACCTGCTGGCTTTTTGCAGAAACGCTGGGTGAAAGCCACGCTCTGGCCTTTTCCAGCCCAGTTGCAAACCGGTCTGTGAAGGCTGAGGTCGGATGGACATCCATTTCCAGCCCCGGGAGCGGGCAGTGCCGAGCCACCGGCACGCCGTCAACCAGGACGGCACAAACCTCGGCGTCTCGGGCAGAGTGGTTAAACCCAACATTCCCATCTCCGCTAGGTACAGATCAGCCAGGAATGAAGCCCAAAGCCTAATGACACAGCGGCATCCGTGGGGCCGATGGAGAAGGTGTATCCTTGCCCCAGTTTGCCAGGTCTCTACCCACACGGTTGGAGCCATGAGGCGAGTGCCGGGTGCGCTGGTGGCGATGGGCTTTTAATGAAAGCCAGCAGGTACCCCGCAATAAAACCTAAACATGCAACGCTCAAACAAACCGTGCATCCAAAGGGATGCTGGAAACTGATGCAGTTGATGCTTTGAGCATCTTAACAGCAACAGAAATGGTTTCAGTCCCCCCTAAAAGTTCTCCTAAGCACGTGGGGGGGTTTGACGCTGGGTAGGGATGCAGAAGCAATTAGCTGCTGCTGAAAGTAATTAACTGCCTTGCAAGGAAGGACTGGTGCATGGGACTCCTCAGGAGGAGCCGGCATCTCCTTGGTGTCGGTGGTAAAGCAAAGCCCATCCCCAGCAGCCCCAGGACCGGTGACTTTGGGAAAAGGCCATTTATGGACGAGTTGGCTGGAGGAACAGCCCCGTCCTCTCCTCCTGCTGCGGCTCTGGATGCCAAAGGACAGGCACAGCGAAGGGCTGCGGGGAATAAATGAATGAGACGGAGCCCAGCACCGCTGCCTTAAAGAGGGTTTCAATAAGCAGGTGAGTGAAGAGTCACTTTAAACAACTCCCCGAAGCTCTCGAAACTGCTAAATTGCAGCACGGATTGTCTAAATATATAATAAATACAAGCATAAAAACTGATTTTATTTCCCAGTGGCAACGCAAGAGGTGAAAAAAAAGATCAGAGCTGGCTCACGCGGGGGATTTTTGTGTAAGTTCGGTGGAATACAGTGCTTCAGATAGCAGCTGCGGAGTCAAGGTATTGTATAAAGCTCATGGCTTTCATTAAAAAAGGACTATCCTTGCCTTCATGGCAATAAAAAAAAGGCTTGACAATATTAATCTAAAGTCTTAGAAACTAAGGAAATAAAAAAACCCAAGCAATATGTTTAAATCGCTTTGATTTTTGGCTGTTGGAAATATTAGTAGTTTCAAAAAAACCCCTACCTGAGTGTTCAAAACTTATCTTTAATAAAAGAAATCTCCTTTTGCCTGCGCACATTCAAATTTCTGCTGGAAACATCTCATATCAAGTCTTCAGCTCCAGAAATACTAAAAAAAAATTGAGTTGGGTGTTTTCAGCTCCGAACGCCGGGTTCCTGTGTCGGATATTGCTGAAGATGTTACCGCTAATGTCCTAGTTATAAGCCTGCCAACACAGGGAGAATTTATAATATCCCATAAAGCCCTAACTATCTGAAAAAAGGTCATTTTAGTGCTAATACCGCTCGGGCATCACCGTTTCATTTGCTGACACTTTTACGAAGCCACGCTTAATTCCAGCACGGCTGCTGTAAAACCTTTATAGAGACGATCTCTGCCTTGAAAAATAATCTTTAAAATTCGAGAGCTGGAACATCTTCACCAGCGAGTGCAGGCGGCCCCAAAACGCTGCGCTCGCTCTCAATACGGGGCCACCCCAAAACCTGGGCTGGGCACCCCGACCCACTGCAGA
>NW_009614028.1:28014-28340 GCF_000690535.1 Cariama cristata | reverse complement strand
TGGGGGTGGGGGGGGGGGGCGGGATTTAATCCTCAAATCTGGGTCTCCAGCCCCATCATTCACAGCTCCATCAGAGCCCACCAAATTCTCTCTGCCTTGGCTAAATTAAACGTCTCCTAATTTCATACGAAACTATCAAACCCTCATCTTGCCCAGAAAGCCATTTCCTTAGCGCTAAAATAGCTAAATTAGTCTTGCTCGGCGGCGTAAAGGAGCTTGTCTTGTTTATTGAGCGATAAATATAAAGATACAGTAACTAAATTCATCAGTCCCTAAACACAGCCGCTGGGAACGGCCATTTCCACCATCCAATCTACGACTGCACG
>NW_009614028.1:26292-27997 GCF_000690535.1 Cariama cristata | reverse complement strand
TCCCTTGGGTGCTCGCCTTATCTCTGGAGCCTGGATATTATTTTCTGCTTTTCAGCTTTTTGGATGTATTGGAGGAAATGTCATTATTTGGACCTGGGTGGATTACAGTTGACTTCCCTAAGCCAATTTATATTGGCAAGCTGCTGTTTTTAAAAACCCCTATAAATCACTCCTATGAATTTTAATAATATAATGTGGTTTCAAACATGCTCCCTTAATACGCGACACACTATTACAGCCGGCAATAGCTCCTCGGGTCGCGAACTCCGTTTTACCATCACCTTCGGCGAGCGCCGCAGGGAGACGAGCGATGCCTTGGACCGAATTATGGAAATACCCGCTCCTACCCCAAATAGCTCGTTGCGGGGATTGCGATTTAACGGCGTGCATAAAGCCCACCTCTGCTCATGCCGCCCCCCTGCATCTCATGTTATCTACCTACCCAAAGCGGAAAAGGCAGAATTAAATCTTAATTGCATGAAATCCTCATCTAGGGGCTTACCCGGATGATTTGAAGCGCTGGAGGAAAGGAATGGGGGTGCTGGGATTCGTCCCCGGCCCCCTCGCCTGCGCTGAGCACTCGTAAACTCATCACAGCTGTCACAAAGGGGTGTCCCTTTGAAGATGGGTCTGAAAGCATCGTGCTGCCGGGGATGCACCGGCGTGGCTCCCCCACCGAGGGTCCCCTCTAGCCCACCTCCACCTGCCTGACCCCATCCTCCCCCAGGGACCACGGGTGCTCTCCCGGCCCCGCATCACCCCGTGAGCCCCAAACGCTCTTCGAGACGGCCCCCAGCCCTCTGCGGGGTGTCAAGTACCAGTCACGACACGGTCACCACCGGCAGTAATACGTTTGAGGCCATTTAATTAATTTCTTTATCTGAAACTTTGTTTGGAAGATCAGGAATTTCCTCCCTCCCTGCCAAGACCCTGTTCCCAAGTCAGAGGCAGGATCCAGCGCTTCGGGTGAAACCTTGAAAGATGCTGCTGCAGAGATCGCTGGGATTAGGACTATTTTCTGATATTTCCCTTAATAAAGACGTAAGACGTGTGTCCAGAGTGCAACCCCAAGCCGGGATTCACAGCTCTAAGTGGTCCAGGACCTCCTCCACGCCAGGAGACGAGGCCAGACCTCCTCCTAATCACTTATTGACTTCTTCTGATGAGCTCTGTCCTCCTCTTGTGCAAATTATATCAATTTTCTTCCCATCCCTGTTGCAACGACTCCACGGCATCTACCGGCTATCAAGGGGTGCCCGGGCAGTGGGGAGTTCTCTTCTAGTGAGAAAAAAAAAGGGCTAAGAGGGATGGGGAGTAAAAGCCAAGGCAGAAAGCAGACCTTCTGCAAGGAACCAGCTCATGGAGCATCTCCTGCGGTTCCTCTGGAGGAGCTGACGATGGAGGAGCTGACGATGGGGTTTGATGTCCCAATGGTGGCACCGGTGATCACCCCACCGGAGAGGCCACTTTGCTTGTCCACGTTACCCGGTTTTAGTTGCACAGGACCAAAATATAAGAATATAATATGCACATCTGCAAGAAAGAGGATTGTTAAGGGATGGACTGATTGCAGGCAGGGGAAAAAAATAATGACCCAGACTTTACTTTTTGGTTCTGAAGGCAGCGCGGGCTCCCCAGCAGGGGATGCAGCAGGATGGGGGCAAAGGGGCGCAGGCATCTCCCCCGACCTTGCTACTGCTTGCTC
>NW_009614028.1:22558-26261 GCF_000690535.1 Cariama cristata | reverse complement strand
CCGCCCCCAGCCGCCACCGCCGAGCCTCGAAGCAATCGCTGGTTTAATGTTCTCGGGAGAAAAAAAAAAAAAAAAATCCAGTTTGTGCTGGGAGTGTACAAGCTTTTCAAAGGCTTTCGCTGTGATGATTTACCCTGAAATGTTGTCACGTTCATCATTAATCTATTTTTTCCCTTTTCTGTAACTTAACCTGCGACAAGCCGACATTGTAAGTGCTTGATTTTCCAAGAATAAATTACAGTTTCATAAATGGTATTTTGCTTCGCTGCTCAATTTGCAAGTGAAATGATGCCAATTGCTTTGTTCACAGGATTTTCTCCAGCACGAACAATACCATCCTCAAGATTATTTTTTTTTTTTAACCCTCAAGTTATTTTCATATCCTATATAACAGGAAGACATGGAAAAGTACACGACAGCCCATATGTTTTTGCATTATCGACTAACCACGAGCAGATACAAGGGCAGACGTGCCTATAGAACCCCACGTACGTCGATCTAGAAATGAGATGTCACACACAGGGCGATCCACTTCCCAAAGAGAAAATAATCCTTTAGATATGAGAAATATTTACAGTTCCCGCACGCTGGTTTGGAGAGGGACTTTTGACTTCCATGATTTATGATTTGGGTCTGGGAAATCAGCCACCCTCCCAGCTTCTCCCAGGGACCCCCAAGTTGCCCCATGTCCCCCCGCAACTGCCCCATGGACCAGGACGGCCCCGAGGGGGTCCCTCAGCCCCATTGAAAATATTGCAGTTTTCACTGCAGCTTCATCTTCTTTTTTTTTTTGTCTATCGTTATAAAATGATGAGAAAAAGGAAAAAAGCATCTTCCCAGCTATTTATATTTTTAAAATGCAGAGAGGGGTCCTCCCTGCTGGGGACATGGGGCTCTGCCCAGGGACAGCTGGGCCACTGAGGACACCCTGGACACGGGGACACGCAGTTTGGGACGTGCCACCATTGAACCTGGAAAATCTTTTCATCAAAGGAAGGAAAAGAGGAAAAACGTCTCTGCATGTGAGATGTTGAATATCGCAAGATCTGGTTAACAGCCTCTAGCTTCTCCCGGGATTTTTTTAACCTGCACTTTTTGGGGAGACCTTGAAAGAAATGACCTCTTTGGGGAATATAGAATCATAGAATCATTATGGTTGGAAGAGACCTCAAAGATCATCAAGTCTAACCATATACCTGATGCCACCATGCCCACTAAACCATGTCTTGAAGTACCACATCTAAACGTTTTTTGAACACCTCCAGGGATGGTGACTCCACCATTTTGGATGTTGTTCGCTGTCTTCTTTTGGTATAAGAAAAAAACGGAATCCAAATGCTGATATTTGGAATGGAAACCTTGTATTTGAGGTGCTTGTGCTCACCAATACATCAGGACGACTTTATGAAGCGCCTGGAGCTTCATCTCCATCCTTTAACTGGAGCCACCCCACCGGAGCTGGCTGGCTCCCACTCATCCTGCTGCCGAGAAACCATTTCACCTAAATGGCCGAGCTCGGACTCTGAATCCGCAGAGCACTGCGGGTTACGGGCAGGTGGGGGCAATACTGACATTTCCAACAGAGAAACTGAGGCACAGAGAAAATATTTGTCTTCCCTTTCAGTTACGAAAATGTGTTTGTTCACATCCCTCCTCCACTTCTCACCCCGGTTCCCCCGGCCCCCTGGATCAGACCCCAGGAAAGGTTTTTGCTTTTTCCTCTGCAAATGGACGTTTCAAGACCATCCCAGGTCCCAGGGGGCTTTAGGTTTCTTCCAGCTCTCAACAAGGACAAATTTCTGACCATAAATCCCATCACGAAACAGAATTGTCACCTTTTGGCCAAGCCTAAGAGGCAACATCGAAATCCCAGAGAAAAGAAGTATTCGCAGCCAGCCAAAGCGCAAATTGAAAGAAGAAAAAAAGTGGGTTTGTGCGATCCCAGCGCAAATCCGTCCTGCCCGGCTTCGCGCGTCTTTAGTGGGCAAAGACCGATTTTACCAGACATCAGAGAATCCACCGTGAGGCCTTCGGCCCCAGACCCTGGGGATGCCCAGCATCCCTGCTAAGGACATCACTAGATTTTTAATGATGTGCAATGAGGAAAACAAGATTAAAATTTGGGAGCAGGAGGACGGGTCCCTCCCGATGCTGTTCTACCATGCACAGGGCTGCAGGCCATGAGCTACGGGCTATAGGGGCTATATGGGCCCGGGCTGCTAATGGCTTTAAGTGGCTGCTAATTGATCCGCGCAGTCACTGTAATTACGGATCTGGATACGGTGGTAAAACACAGGCAGAGCATTAACTGCTGCGGGAGGAGAAATCCAAATCATAGGTTAATTGATCTTCGGGCAGCCGGCACTGAAAGCCCAGCATGGCCCCGTTCCCCATCGCTGAGGATTTTCTATCATGCCCAGAAAAAAGCTGAGGTTTTCTGCAGAAACGTGCTGATTTCAGGAACATTTGGTGGGAGGGAGGGTGGCCGCTTTGCTCTTTTTATCCGTTTCTTTGCATTTTGCCTTCAAACCCAGGCTGAGCCATGGCACGGCTCCCTGACTTTGCCCACGCTGCGTTGGACTGACAAGGCAGCCCCTAAGAAAAAGTTGCCCAACGGAAAGCACTGGGTATCTTTGCGATTAATTAACCCTAATGACAACCTCCAGCAGCATCAGTGCCCGCAGCCAAGTGTTGCCGGGTGTTGTACAAGCCACCACGAAGAGCCGCGTCTTGCGTGCAACAGGGACCTGCTCCGGTCCTTCTTCCTGATGCAACTCATTTAATTAGCCTAATTAAAACAGACATTGGTAGGTACTTCTCATGGTGAGGGGCTGTGTTGGGCTGAGGGTGAGCAGGTTGAGCCCCCAGGTCCTGCCCCCCGCCCCGGGCTCCCAGCAAGAGCCCCAGCGAGGATGGAGAGGGGACCGAGCAGGGGAAGGCGAGGGAGTTTGGTTCAGGGACAGCGCTCGAAGTGCCAAGGTGTAGGAAGACGACACTGTTTCTCAATAACCTCCTAACCTTCGTTAATACCGCGGTCACAGCGTGGATGTGCAGCGTTAATTAAAACGAATGGCACGTGACAAAGCGGGGAGGAGAGGTGCAATAATCCCATTATTTCTCTACGCTTGCACCTCTCTGGGCTTCATCCTCAAGGAGAGGAGCAGGGGGTGCAGGGGACCGGGGTGCTGGCACCCATCCTGCTGGGACCAGGGGTCGCTGAGCAGCCGAAGGTCCCCCGACCCACTGCCTCCTGTCAGGGACCTGGTGCCAAAAGCAAGAAGGATGCTCGGGGGTCTGCGGCTGCTGAGCCCCTCTGGACCCCGTGCCGCTGCTACAGCAAATCCCTGTCTCGGTGGCCACGAGGGTCCATGTGCCACATCCACGCAGGGACACGCCGAGGGCAAGGAGGCCCCTGGGGCCAGAAAAAGCATCCAGCAAAGGGACGGACCCTTCTCTCCCACAATTAGGAGCCGCAAGCAACAGCCAGGTACTGACCGATGGCGAATTAAGGGTTTTGCTAAAACACCTCATCTGCAGAGGCTGTTCCTCCCCCCCTCCCACACCTCTCCCTGCCTCCGTCCAACAGCATTCCCAAAAGACTAAACACCTTTGGTTTCCATGGCAGCCTGATTTTCAATGAGCATCCTTCAAGTCCTAACCAGAAAGTGTTTCATTAATGCACACAGGACACACTGGCATCTCC
>NW_009614028.1:10459-22469 GCF_000690535.1 Cariama cristata | reverse complement strand
CCTGGGACCTTGAGGATGGGGCTGGCCGGGCCCTGCCTCTCAATCCCAGGGATGGAGTTTGCTGGTGGCCAGGAGAGGGGAGTTGGGCTGCTTTTTCTTGGAGGAGATTAAATAAATAAAGCGCTGTTAAGCATCAGGAGGAGGCATGTGGAGGCTTCCCTCCGGAGCAGCTGCCTCCCCTCCAGCCCCTGGGGCAGGGGACAGTGACCCCTCCCCAGCTGTCCCCTCCTGAGCTGTCCCAGATAGAAATCACCTCGTTTTATTTTGCCTGTTACCATCCAGGTTCTGCTTCTCATCTCCCATTTAACACAAGCCCAGTGGTTTGCACACTCATGGTTTGCCATTTCTTTTAGGTTCAACCCCATTTAGTGGCTCTGCCAGGCAGAGGGTGCCCGGAGGTAGGCAACGGGACACTAAGGAACCCACAGATTTGAAGCATGGCTCCTCAGTCCTGCAGGATTTCATCAGAAAGTGCCCATCCAAGAGCCATTCCAGGGGTGTCCAGGGCAGGGCAAAGCATTAGATGTTTGCTATGGGATATCCAAATAAAGTAACCGTTAAGCAGAAGCAGGGAAATTTTTTTGCAGAGGATGCCCGGGGGAAGATGCAGAGGACACGCCGATGCAGAGCAAACCCAGCGCTTCGCCAGCCTGGGACCCTTCAAAGATTTTTTTAAAAGACTCCAGGTCACGGTGTAGCCTTGGCCCTGGCTTTTCCCAGCCCGGGGGATAATTGCCATCCAGCCGTGACGTACCCTTTCGCTGACCCCGCCAAGGTCCCAGCCACCCTCCAGGATTTGGCAAGGACAGATATATGGCTGGAACTCAAGGGGCTCCTAAAAGCAGGTCACGCCGAAACAATAAAGCTTTGTCGGAGGCAAAGAGGGAATGAAGCCGCGGTCAGCTCCAAATGCTGCCGCGGGATTTACTGCCCGCAGATGGGCTGGCGGTTGCGGATGATGCACTGAGCATTGCCCCAGGGCAGCCCAGGGAACGGGGAGCCGGGAAAGTCTCCCCACAGCCAGGACACTTGGTTTGGTTTTCTGTTTGCACATCCAGCAACATCTTTAGCTGCAGCAGAGGCTCCTCTCCGGAGACCAGGATTTGGGAAGTCTCAGGCAGAGAAGGAATGGGTCCAACGCTTGGCTGAGGTTCCCTGCCCGGATTTATTCCTCCTCCCGCTGGGATGCCTAAATCTGGAGCTACCGGAGCTGAGCTGAGCCCCAGAGCAGGGTTCGGCCCCCCAAGAGGTTTGCTCTCCGTCACCGCATCGCCTGACCTTGGGGTGAGCTTGGCCGTGTGGATCCGAGGGTCTCAAAGGGACCTGGACCCCAGTCCTCCATCACTGAAAGGAAAGAGGGACGCTACCATGCCAGACGCACGTATTTATCAGACGTCTTTATCCTAGAGGTTAGGAAGAAGCCATAGGGACATGAGAAAGAGCTCAGCCATGCACCAAGAGGTGGGTCAAAGAGTATCAAAGGTAAATGCAGCTAAAGATGCTGCATAGGATACAGTTGAGAAAAAAGGTATTATTTTTTAGAAGATCACCTAATACAAGTTAATTTTAGCGTATGACTGTTCGCTTTAGCGGTTCCTTCTCCATTTTTCTGTTTTTGAGAGGACACGCAATTCTTCATTAAGACTGAAAACCTTCGAGCACCAAAAAACACCCCACCACACGTTTTCACTTACCCAGTGCCAATAACGCCATCTGCACTGCACGTGGCTTTTTAATAGAGAAAAGGATATTTTCCCAATCCTTCTGCAAAACCAGTGCAGTTCTCATAGCCAAATTTCAGACCAGCCTTGCGCTTTTCGGCCCAGCCTTGGTCCGCCAGCCCGGACGCATTTCTACGGCACAGGGCAGCCCAGGAGCGCTTGCAGCAAAGCCTCCAGCCCTTGCACGAGGCAGCTCTCTGCCAGGATAGAAAAACCATTAGAGCTCCCAAGAGCAGAAACACATTGGAAGCCGGTAACATCATTAAATGAATATTCATAAATTATTTTGCTACATAAACAATATTAATATCACACCTTCCACCTTCAAAAGCCCATCGCAGGCATGGATTCATTAAGACCCCAGACTTCCAGAAAAGACCGTTCGCAGACTTTCGGTTACATTTAAATTCGGTGACTTTATTAAACACTAGCAATATATTTATTCTAATAGAGTACAAAGCCTGGATTTGGCCACCCTAAAACACCACTCAGAGTGCCGAATCTCTGAATAACCCAATCAAACAAAGCTAATGTGTGCAATATATCTTGGGTGAGTAATATACAGCCACATTTCCTGCTCCATTTACCCAGTTTTAACTACACCTGACCTACTCTTATCCTAATAGAAAACGGCTGCTCTTCTCATTGCCCCGTCCTCCACACATGTTTTTCTGATAATGGCCAAACCTAAATCACTTCCCTTTCTCCTAAGCGCTGGGCACCAGCTGCCTTGTGACATTTAACTACAACAAGTCCTTTTGCAGGACCTCCAGGTTCGTTCCCGGGGTTCTGGACCTCCATCCCTGTTGTCCTGTCTCCATCCTGCACCCCGGCATCGGATCTAAGGCATTAGGCTCAGTGCTGGGCCCTGCACTTCACGAAAGACCTTGAGGTGCTGGAGCAAGTCCAGAGAAGGGCAACGAAGGTGGTGAAGGGTCTGGAGCACAAGTCTGATGGGGAGCGGCTGAGGGAGCTGGGGGGGTTTGGTCTGGAGAAGAGGAGGCTGAGGGGAGACCTGATCGCTCTCTACAACGACCTGAAAGGAGGGGGTAGCCAGGTGGGGGTTGGTCTCTTCTCCCAAGTAATGAGCGATAGGACAAGAGGAAATGGCCTCAAGTTGTGCCAGGGGAGGTTTAGATTGGATATTAGGAAAAATTTCTTCCCCAAAAGTGTTGTCAGGCACTGGCACAGGCTGCCCAGGGAAGTGCTGGAGTCCCCATCCCTGGAGGTATTTAAAAGCCGTGTAGATGTGGTGCTTAGGGACGTGGTTTGGTGGTGGGTTTGGCCATGCCAGGTTTATGGTTGGACTTGATGATCTTAAAGGTCTTTTCCAGCCTAAATGATTCTGTGATTCTCTGATCCCAGCCTCGTGGGATTTCCCTGCTCAGCCTCACCCAGGAGGTACGTGGAGGAAAGCCTGGAAAACACCCCAGTTCTCGCTGCCGGTGGCTTTGCGAGCCAACGTCTCGCTGCATCAGCAAGGACAACACTCGTGAGCATGCACGACGCATCAGTTCGTGCCGGGGTGAGAAGTTCGCCCAAACCTGTGAGCATCACCTTGCAGAGCAGGCTCAGTTTTGGCAGTGAAAAATTCAGGGAAAAAACCTGCTTCCAACAGTGTTTTTCCCCCCCACGGAGCTTAGCTCATAGTGATCCATCGAGGTGGATTTAAAGCTTCCTGAGCAGCATGCTTAAATGGCCAGTTTGACCAGAAAATGTGCTTGATTCACAAGTGCTGGCTGCGTTTCTCCAGCGCTAAGAAATCACAGCTATATTTCATTATTGTTACTAATTGCTATAAAGTATTATGGGGAGGCAATGGCACAGGCGGAAGGAAATATATACCATTTGCAGTATATTGACCCTGGAGAAAATTTCCCAAGCTTGCTTAGGGGTGCAGAAATTGGTGCTTGGTGCAAATAAATGAGCAAAAGCATTTTCTGAAGGAATTAGTGCATGGTACAAGCAAATTGCAGCAATTGTCTCTCTCCTTTCTAAGTGCTGAATTGCCTCTATAATTCCCCATCATTTAGCTGCATAAATCTCGCACAAATAAACCGGCAATTTGCATATGCACAGAAAAGAAATTATAGAAACATGAGGAAAGAAGTTATATTTTTCCTTCTCGAGCTGGAAATAAATATGCATTGCTTACTGCCTAAGCTGTGTTTGGCCCCGCTTGGAAATAAAAATTTAGGAAACCCTTTAATTTTCAATAATAAATACATATCAGAGGAGGAAAAAAATAATTTGTGGCATATAGTTTTGGGGTTGTTGCATCATCAAGTGCGATGGCTGTGGCGGCAGAGCCGTGCGTGCGGAGGATGCAGCGTTAGGGGCGATGCTGATGCTTTTCGTGATGGTGGCCAAGGGATGCAGCTCCCCAGCGGGGTAGCACAGCCCCACGGCTGATGGGAAGAGCGATGCTGTGGGTGTGAGCGCAGATGCCTCCGGTGTGGTTTGATGCAGCCCTTGCTGAAATAAATGGCAAGGTTTTTGGGGAAGGAGACGTCTCTTGAAGGCAAGAGCCCTTTACGAATCATCTCAATTTTCACTCCATGAAATGCCTATTCGTTGCAATTTCTACGGAGAACTCTGAGGTCTTGACTACTACAGAAAGCCCAGAGTCAAGCCCAGAAGTAATTAAATTATATCTCTAAATTATTGAGCCATAACACACGGGCTGGCCTTAGACCCCACGGGTGGAAGAAGGCACCGGTGGGCAGCAGGCGGTAGGAGCGACTCCGGCAGTCCGACTGCTCGTCATGGTGGTGGAGGCTTCCCAGAGGAGGAAAATAGCTGTTTCCGATTAACTCCCTGTGTGACTGATCTCATTCTGGAATAAGAGGGTGTTATTCCAAAACACCATAATCCTCTTCCAAATGACTTAATCGCATTTGGAATAACGTGCTTTTCTTCCAAAACATTCATATAGGGGAAAAAAATCAGGGGTGAAAAAAATCAATCAGAAACAGCCCTTTGGAATAAGATCTCGTGCAGAAGAGCTCTCAGTGGGGACGTGCGATACTGTGCTGGTTTACAAAGATTTAATAAATCACTATTTGCAGTAATTCCTGCAGGCAGGGAGAGCAGCACAACCAAAAGGCACATAGTATCTTCTCTTTCCTCACTTTGTCTCCAAAGCTGTGAGGCTCCAAAGTGATCCCGCTATCGATATTTTTTAGCACTGGTGCTTCAAGGACCCAGCCATGTCCCTCGTGGTCCCTACGGACCATATAATGTGGCACCTCTCCATGCCACGTGGCTGGACCGTTGCTGCAAACCCGCTGCTCAAGGATGCGTCGGTCAGGCCAAGTTGGAAAGCTAAAAGAAGCCTTGGAGGTGAAATGAATTATGCTTCTTTAAAGTAAAAGATCTTTGGGGAGTGGGAGAGAGGGAAAATCCAATTTAAAGCAGTAGATCTTTACCAAAGCCACTCATTAGGAGTTACGGTTTGTATAAAAACACTAATGCTGCTTGCAGAATAAATGCCCCCGGTTTGGAAATCTATCCTGTTTGGAAGGGCACTGCGGGAGCGACCTTCATTGCCCTGCTCAGACTGTGGTGGTAACAGGCTCAGCAGGGGCTGCGTTGCAGATGAAAGGGCCGTCTAAGCTCCATGGCACTGGAAGAAAACTGGGGGAAGACTACTTCATCAAGGGGTCCTCCTGTGTTATCTGCTGCACTAGGTCCTCTTTGTTTCACCACCATGGACCAAAACAGAGTTTCATTTAACCTTCCTTCTCCCCAAAACCCAACTGCCAGCTGTGGCGATGCCCCCCGGGAAGACCCAGACTGTGTCCCCAGGAGAAGATGCCACCAAAACCCACCAGCTTCCATCCCGCAGCCCATCTCTCTCGCTCTCCTCTGCATCTCCGACGCCGCCGGGGCAGGAAGAGCCTCGCATCAGGGAGGAAGAACAAACAGCAACCTGGGACGAAAGCATGAGCTCTTACACCTCTTATTTGTTAACTAATCATTCCTCCTGCACGACACATGTGCCGATTCATCATACGTGATCAATACCTTCCTTGAGGCCCCAGGATGATGAGCATTTCTGCTGATATTCAAAAAACCTTGAGAGAATGGGGGCAGCTCCTCCAGGCACAGGTCAAAGAGCCAAGACTGAAGCACTACGTACAATGGTGGTCCCAAGATCTCTCCGTAAGGCACAGAGAAATATTTTTGGCTAGAAAGCTTCTCCAGCAACATGAGGGAAGATTTTAGATCATACAGAGGCTGGAAGCTGACGCTGGACCAAGAGAACCTAGATTTTGTATGCCAGGCTGGAGGAAAAGGCTGTGACACCCACCTGCAAAAGGGTAATGTGGTTTTCCATCCCGTGCTCTTGCTCTGGGCTTAGGGCCATCTCATGGCATCACCTTGGGGGCAGTTAGAGATGGAGTCAGAGACTGTGATCTCCACTCTCGTGTGTTCACGTAGACCACGTGCTCCTGTGTGGCTCCTCTCTTGGGTGCAGACCCTTGCTCAACCCTACGCCTGGCCTAAGGCCATGTAATGAGTCCGTGGCAGGGTAAGGACCAACTCTCAGCCACTCCAAACCACCGTGCTAACGTTCGTCTCACCAACCCAGCAGGACCAAAGGGCTACCCATGTGAGAAATTTCTGTCTTCAGCCACGGCTCTCTCCTTTGCCCGTTTCCAGTTTTTCAGGAAAATAAACGCCAGTCCCCCTCCACATGCAATGCAAACAAGGCTCAGCACTGCAGGCTGCCCGTGGACTACGACACGAAGGGTTTACTTTTCTCAGACGGGGGGAAAAAATAGATAACTGAAGCAGCATCCCCACCGTCAGACTCCAGAGAAGGTGAAAACCAACCCTTTAAGACAGCCGTTTGTCCTGCAAAGCTCCATGTTTTGCCCCAAAAATGATAATTAGAAGAAATGTTGAGAACCAGGAAAGCTCCCACAGTAGTTGTTTGCGTGATTTAGGTTAAAAATAATTGCTGTCCCGACTTATCTGCCTGACATAAGTAATTAGATAACAGAGTACTTATAAGCTGTCATTTCCTATGAGCATATTTTAACATGGCCTTTATAATTTGACCTTTATATCTGCAGTGGCTTCATCCGCTCCCTGCTCCTGTGACGGATTTATTTTTGAAGATTGGACACATGCTTGCTAGTCCTCGGGCGAGGATGCTGCACAGGAGAGATGTTACAGACCCAGCGGTTTCTGCAGCGAGGAGGGGAGATCCTTCTCCCAGCTGCTCCTGGCTCCGCTGGCGGCAGACGTGCCAGAGCCGGACCCTGCTGCAGCTCCACCAAAATTAATCTACAGGCTTAAATTTATCGTTTGCATCAAGAGAAATTACTGATGGGCACTAGAAAAGGATGGGCAGTGTAGAACTGGTGGGACATGGCAACATACCGCTGGAAGGGAACGGGCCTTATATATATTCATATATCTCATATATGCATACTTTCCCCCAAAAAGTATTCCTACTTTTCCCCGCTAAAACTGGAGAAGCCTGAAGATCCCTTCTTGTACATCTCAAAGAGCAGGAGATGTGCTTCCCAACTCGTGGGGGAAGCAGCTCCCTGCCTCCCAATGCCCAGAGGAGGCCAAAAGCAAAATGCCGAGAAGGAAAAGGACCCAAGAGATTTATTTTCAGACATCAAACAGCTACAGGGAGACACCGATGCCCACGCACAACAAACCTACAGACGCACAGCAGGGACTGGAGTCCTTCACGGCTGAACGGCTCTCAGTAAATAAAAAAAACCCCAAAATCTAAGACATCATAGACTACTTTCTTTCCTTTTTTATGAATCCCAGACTTGGGTAGGCTCCCTCTTTCCGTTGACATCCCTTGAGAAGCAATTTGACTTTGCTGGAGTTGTCAGATTTCTAAAATAAGAGATTTCATTTTTCCACCTCACTCAATATTTTTTATCAAATCTTCCTGCCTTTTAAAAAACATTTTCAAACTCTCCTCACGACTGATGGATTTGTTTCTCTTGTATTGTCATAACTTCCTTAATGACATGAAGACCCTAGATTTGAAGAGTAAGCAGGGATGGCTAAAAAGACAGAGTTTGTATTTATTGCCGTGGTGTCTGGGAGGCTGCTGCTAAGACAACAGTTTTTTTGCATCTTAAAAATCTATGTGTGAGGTGTGAACCTGCTATGGGAAACCGGCCAACACACTGCCATTTTCAGATTCAGTACTCAAAAACAAATTCTCTATTTATTTGTTGTGAAGAGGGAGAAAAAGTTTAAAACAAGCCCCCTGTAATTAAAGAGCAAACCACAGGAGAAACCTGGGCTAAAACCCCCATTGCCACCTTGCAAGGGCCTCCGAGGCTTTCATGTCTGAGGAGGTGTAGTAATGCAAAATATTGTTATCAATAATAAACTCCTGACTTAAGCAGGGTACAAAACTGTGCTTCAAGGAAATGTGGATCCTAATAACCTTTTCTGGTTCCCTGGAGCCTGACCTCCACTGTGTATCATTAAGCTTTCTCTCTGCAAGGCTCCTCTTTAATCCCAGGCACAGGAAGATCTGGGCATCTTGAGAGATGGAGGTGGTTTTTATCTGAGTTAGGGATGTTTGTTATTGATTTTATTTATTCATGGGAAACTAGCAGTGCTGTGTTACCACATTTTTCTATGAGAAAAAAAAAACAAAAGACAACGCATTATCAACTCAAGAGCAAGAAGGCCACCAAGCACCCATCGATGCAGTGATCCTTTTTCCTCGCAAACCAGGAAGTCAGGCAAAAATGACAACATTTGCACATGCGGTTTTCGACGGCCGATGATGCTGCACCCAGGTATGCGACAGGCACCAAGCAGCCCCGTCCCGGCTGTGCTCAGCATCCCTACATGGTCTCAGCTAAATGTGCTTTGCATCAGGTTCCTCTGATAGGAGTCAGAGCACCAGCTCAGCACCCACCAAGGTTCACCTCCCAGTTTGGCCACCGAGATGCTTTTCACAGGGTTTGCCATGGCACCCCTGGGTCCTTCTTTTGTTCTGTACCCAACAAGGCAAGGGTAAGGATTTCACTGCTCCTTTTTGGGTGGATGGTGCTGGGACGCGTGGGTGGGATGGCGGGGAGGGAAAGGGAGGAGAGGGGGCATGGACCAAGCTACCTGTGTCATGAGCTGCAGAGGGCACAGCATTGGCTAGGTTGCTGGTTTTCACATTTCCTCAGACATAATAAGCAGCAAATATTCCCTCTACAGCCCTTTTCCCAAAGCAGAGCTTCCCAGGGTGGTTTAAAGGGCCTGAAACATTAGGTCTTACAGTGGCTTTAACGTTTGCGGAGCCATTACATGTCTCCAAAGATGGAAATCTCTATTTTATGAAATCTGAAAGCTTTAGAGAGCTCTGTCCCTCTCTTCACGCTGATAAAGTCAGATGCTCGGGTCAGAGTTCTTTTGGGAGAAGGACACACAGACTAAGAGGTCTTCTTCTTTGGGGGACCAGGCTGAAAACTGTGGAAGCTGCCAGCCAGGTACTCCTCCTGCTGAGATTCCCCAAATTACGAAGCAGAAGAATAAAGCTGAACCTCACCTCCAGCTGGCAATGCCGGGAGCTCTCCTGCCCAGCTCCTCTAGGACTCCACACCTTTGGGGTATGTGGAAAACCCAACGAGGCAATTCATCCCCTGACACAGATAGGACCTACCTTTGATTGAAAAGATGCTATATCACCCACTCAACCAGCCTTTCCACCAAGTGCTGCCTTCCCACCACCTCTCGAGCAAGCCCCCAGTACATTTGCCCTGGTTGCCTGCTAGCAGCTCGATGGGGATTTGATGAGCTGAGAAGGACCATCAGTCCCATACAAAAGCTGGAGCTGTGTTAGATCTTCAATTACTTTCAGAAGTGGTACAGGTGGAAACAGCTGCTGCAAAACCGAGCTGTTTCCCATCAGGTAGACAAAGCTCAGGGTCTCTTCCAAGTTTGCCAGAAGTTTGTTTCATCTGTGAGTTTGTCTCTTTTCAAGGGAGGCAGAATAGCTCTTAATAGGATTTCAGGGCTGGTTTATCTATCAAGGACAAAATCCTACAATGAGAAAATATCACGGGGAGATTATCCTGTGATCTCTAAAGGAGAGACCACAAGATTATCCTGAAACGAAGCTTGTTTATGTTGAGCTAATGACAGATAATTGGTAACCCCCTTTGCATAGCTGGGTGACCCAGCGAGCGCTTGGAAAGTAGAAAAGCAGCAGCATTTCCAAAGGGAAGGAATCCAAGGTCTGACGTGGACTCAATCTGAAATAAAAACTTCTGGAAAGGATCAGGGCAAGGCCATGAATTTATGAAGTAGTTGTTTGGCTGACTCTAATTTTTAAAGCATTATTATCCTTTTAGCGGGGCTGTCGAGTAGATGGAAGCCAGAGCTGGTGTGATGAAGAGCAGCTGAATAGTGATTTGCAGCAATTCCTGCCTTCCACTCTTTTTTTTGCTTGTAAACAGCTTAGTGCAGCTCAAAATGCTGCAAAAAGGGAAATTTCTGGGCTTGTGGTGTAAGGAATGAAGAGAGAGAATGAAAAAGGAAGAGAAACCCCAATGGCACGTCCTGAGATCCACTGGCATTCGAAAGCCCAAAGTCAGACAGAAGCTGACGGGAACATTTGCTTCAAAGCCTTGGAGATTCCTTCTAGACTGACCCAAACGGGGCAAACCAAAGAGCCATTTCTGCAGATTTAAATGCACTCCGTGTGCCCTTGCAGCAAATCCTTGCCTTGCTCACAACCGTATCATCTGCATTTCTCCTGCATTGCGTACGTGCAAAAGCAGCTCAGTCGGATGCTGCATCTCTCTAACCTTCCAGGCGCTCCTATGCCACCTTCCAAGTAATGCAATCAAAACAATCCAGCTAAAAGCATTTCATCTGGCCTAGACTGACATGAATTGTTTCTAATAAAACTAAAGCTCTGTGGGACAACTAATGGGTGCTTATTAGTACAGGCAATGGACTATTCAATCAACCATATAGGGAAACTAATGGGGATTGATGGCCAAAATACGAGATGAGGACTTACCTCTTTGAATAAATAGCTGATGGGCTGGTGATCAGATTAATCTTAGGTTTCTATGGGGAAAGTTTATACCTAGCTAATAAAGAGAAAAACAAAACGTGTGGAAAAATAACATCACTGTGTCCCTACAGGTTTTAATGTTATTGCCTTCACAGACGTGGGAGCAGGTGGGTTTCCAGAGACGCCCATCTTTCCAAACAGCACTGGTTTGGGAGAGGGTTAGCAGGTGGCGTAACCCAGACAATGCAAGAAAGCACCTGGAAAACCTCTCCTAGCTATTTGAGGTCTCTGACCGTTCGTTTCATCTTCACTCACAACGGTCCTGGGAGTCACGACGCCTTTGCAGGGGAATCACGAGCAGCAGGCTCTGGAGAGGGGCTGGCAGGCAGCGTGCTGCAAGGGCAGCCTGGGGAAGGCAAGCTTTAACCTTGCTTCATTTCAGAAGTCAAAGCCTGATGTGTGCAGTCTGGGAGTGGGGCAATACCCCTTATCCAGGCAGTGCTTCTCATTTGCTTTCTGTGCCCTGGTAGTTTGCACCAGATCTCAGAGCTTGGTCGATTCCTTTCAACTCAGGTATCTCCATCTAACCTGGAAAGTCCCCGAGCACCACGGAAGCGGCAGAGCACACCAGGAACACCCTGCGTGCCTCTCGACTGCTTTATTCTTCTCTGAGCATCACCTTCATCTTCCTCTGGGGAGAGGGGTCAGGTCTGGATGAACCTTTGCACTCACTCAGTAGGGCCTTTCTTTTTTAACCACCTTGCAGACAATCCTACCTTTCCCTGCTTCATCTCCTCCCTTCAGCAAAGGCTTCCCAAGATCTCTCCAAACTCCCAAGATTTTTCTACCTTTATCCTCGAGCTGATGGAGGAAGGGAGTGATTTGCAGAGCTGAGGGAAAGGCATGTGCACCTCCAGGGCTTCCAAATCACTCTTCCCTGCAGCAAACCATTCCTTGATCTCCACCCTCCCCTTTCCTTCCCTTCGAAAGGCCCCTGACCGGATCACAGATGGCAATTCCTATGCGGCAGGTCCTAATGTCATTATTGACAACAGACCAGATGTCCAGGGAAGCATATTGTTCCTTTTAATCCAAAATTCATCAAGAGCCTCACCTTTGCAGTTTAGGGTGACTGTAAAGGTATCTTCATGGGAAGGGGGTGGGGGCCACACAATTTTTTTTCCCTCTTGCCTCATTTTTCTTTTTCCTTTGAGGAGGGGAGAGCTTTGCACAGCGTGGCTGGGAGCGACTAAACCCAACACCAAAGGGGCCC
>NW_009614028.1:0-10428 GCF_000690535.1 Cariama cristata | reverse complement strand
GGTCATTAAAATGCTACAAAAATCTCTCTTGAACTTCACAAGGACGTGGGAAGGGATATGCTCTGTGTGACAGGGTATGTATGAGCCTCGAGGCATTAGAGCATGCTGTCCCAGCTCCTTGCTGCATCTTAGGTCCCTAATTCCTAGTCAAGAGAAAGAAATAATTCCTATTTTGGGTTATGGAGCAATCCTGACTCCTAACATATCAGTTTGTCTCCCAGTACTCAACCATACCTGACCTCTCTCAGTTGGATGTAAATCAGATCGAATACTCACTTGCAGACACTGATTATGCCAGTGCAAAACTGCTCAGAGACTCAATCTACACAATCACCCAGCGTGTTTTTTCTTCTTTAAATCACACAAATGCAGTTGTTGTTGTGCAGACTACTGACCTGGCTCATTTTGTCTTTGCCTGTCAGCTAAATATGGCATATTTTTCCTATAGATTAAGTGCCGTATATCTCTCCTGCTAAAGGGTCTGGCAGTTGGATAAAAAGGAAACTCCATGGGATGAGCCGTAAGCGGGAGATGCGGTGCGGACCACAGCTAGTTAGCACCAGGTAAAAACCCACAGGTGACTTGTTTCCACTAATATTTTAAAGCGAGAGCTCTCATGCTCGTTATCTCTCTTGGAGACATGGAAAAAAATCCCAACAGCCTTTGAGGGAGCGAAGACAAAGCTTTGCTCTGTGGGAGATGTCCTATACGGCATAATGTATGCCAGGAGCAATCCTGTTGTTTTATGGGCCCGGTTAGTGTGAAGTGCAAAGCAGGCTTGGGGCTGAAGCTGCATTATTCATGGGGGAGCTTAAATATTTCAGTGTGAGGCTGAGGTGGGGAACGACACCACAATAGTGTATTGTCCTCTTTCTTCCCCGAAAATCATTGTTTGTGTTTAAGGCGGCAAGCGGGGAATATTCTTTTCCTTTAAATGTAATGTCATGCACTGGCTCATCCCAGGGAAAAGCAGGATGACAGCGGGGCAAACCCCACAGCCCCTCCGAGGGAGAGGGAATCGCCCCATCGTCTCCCAAGGAAAAATCAGTCCTGTCTTTAGAAGAGGAACAACCTAGTTCCTGGCATTTATTTTTGGAGATGATTCATCAGTTCTGCTGTGCTTGAAGGGGACAAATCAGCTGGTGGGTGTACAGATAAGGAAAGTTTCTTGCAGTTTTCCTCCACGGAAGCAGCAGACTTCTTTCCATGCCACTCTCGGATAACTCTCCTGTGTATGACTTACTTGATCAGAGGCAATGGCCGGTTCATCATAGGGCAGTGGGAAGCTGCATTATAACCCTAAGTTGCAATATTTGGGGTAATGTGGTGAGAGCAGCAAAGGGAAGAGGTGGGTGAGCAGGCAGATGCAGATGCGCTGCTGCCATCAGCCGGCAAATGGAAACCAGCACAGGGCACCATCCTCTCCCTGGTACAAGGAGAGCTAAAGCAGGCACAACACACGCCACTTACGCCAAACCCTCCTTTTGCTGTTTTCACTCCGAAAAGGCATCCTTCAAAAAAGAGCAAGGCAGCAGGCGGGATGCTCAGACGCAGGGGAAGGCTGGACCTCCCCAAGCAAAACTTGCCCTTACGTGCCGCTTTATCCTCTCCAATGCCACGGAGCTGAGAATCGCAGAAGCTTACGGGTGGAGTGAGGGTGTGGACAGGCCTCTCTGGGTCCCAGGCTGGGTATTTTGGAGCTCAGCAGAAGTGCGATTGCACGGGCATCTCCCTACATACTGTTCACGCCGTGCCAAAGTTGCACCAGAGCTATACATCCCATTTGATACAGAGAACAAACAGTCCTGAGAAGCAAGAAGGTTCGTCCATCCTCACCAGTTCATGGACGTTTCCTTTAGGTTTTTTTTTTTTTTATGTCATTCACATTCTAATTTCCAGTTCCCCTCCCTTGCCACCTCCTGCCCCCAGGACCCCGCTGTCCCCAGGAGCTGCCAGCATCGAGCTGCCCCTTGCACAGGCTCGTGCCACGTGAAGTTGTGTCTATGCAGCGGTTCCCTGACCTCCTGCTAGGCAGATTGCTGCCGATCTCACAGCTCATTGCCTGCCCTCACCTCTAAAGCAAAAGGCTTCGTAGCCTTCCTGCAATACACATCTGTCATATGCCGCTTTGAATCACAAAAAAATGTATAAAAGAGGATGACAGGTGTTTAAAAGGGAGGCAAAAACCGATTGCAAAAATGCTACGGGCAGAAGCTTAATGTTTGCCAAACTAGAGCCCGGTCATTTCTAGGTAGTGGTGTGCGACCAGCCCCATCTCCACATCCCACCACTGACTGCATTGAGACCTTCAGCTCCAAGTGGAGGCAGTCCAGACTGCTCTTCTGGGCTCAAAAATCCATTTTTTAGGTGTGCAGTCCCCTAGCAGACAGCCCAGGTCTTGTTATTTATCCCTACAGCTCTAGTCTGGCGTTAAGAGTCTCATGTGGAGCGAGGTTTGGCCAAACTTCAGATAACCAGTTATTTCAGATAACACGATTTTGGCCAGAGCTATGTGAGATTCCAAACCTTTCTCACTTCTGTTTCCCTTCCTGCAAAACACCCCACAAAGATAAATCTTGGCAGTTCTCTCTTGTAAGAGATAAAACAGAACCGGCTCCCCAGATCTGACGGAGCTGAAGTGCAACAAAAGCCCTGTTTCTGCTCTTTTTGGAAACGTCAGAAACTCAAGTCACTTCCCCAACAGTGAGAAACCCCAAGATTTTCAGTTCTCACATTTAATATCTGTTTCTCTTCCATGTTCCTTCTCAGGTCAGATTGAGGTCCATAGCCAGAAATTCAGATTTCATAGCCAGAAAACCTTACGATAGCCCGCTGTAAGTGCTTGCTGTGAGCTCAGTTTACTTGTGATCCGTCACATGCGCTTTGCCTCCTACGAGGAGTCATTTCCATTCAGCCACTTCCAAAACAAAGATGCACAACTCTTCCTTTGGAATCAGCCCTCGGAAGGCAGGGAGACATAGGGCCTCAAATATTTCTGAGATAACAGCCCTTTCTGATTTGTGTCAGGCTCATGGAAAAACAGTACTTTTAAAAAAATACTTTGGGGTTGTACACAACATCCTCTGTTCGGGGTGCGGGGCAGTGGCATGCTTGGAGGACGGGCAGGGTGGCCGTGAGCCCCCTTTGCAACCCCCAACCCCGGAGCTGCAAAGCTGCGTCTCCCATACGGGCACCTGCAGCATCCAGCGTCTCCTGGGCACAGACAAGTCCTTGCCACGTCTCTTTGTCTCGGCTGCGGCAGGAGTAGGTGACGGAACAGCATTTATGGTCGTCCTCATGTTGCCAAGAGTAGACTGGAGGGGTAAGTTAGGCAAGCTTCAAAGCAGCTTTGTGTCACTGTGCACTGCAAGCCGTTTTCATCGGACAAGGGAATCTGGCCCGTAACAAACACTGTCACCTCGTGCCGTAGCGTGGCAATACTAAAGAGCGATGTACGGAGCCGCCCATCTTTTGCCAATGAAGCAGTCGGAACAGCGTTTTGCCAGGAGACATTGCTGCCTCCAGGACAACTGTTGCATGACCGCACAGGTCTCCTCCTGATACGACTACTTTGTTGTTTCGACTACCTGATAAGGAACCGCCACAGCTCATGTTGCCTTTTTGAGAAGCTGGAGGAGAACACAGAGATTGCAGTGCAGGGCTGGGCATCACCCGCACATGTCCCATGCCAGAGCGCTCGGCTTCCTCCAGCAAGAGCATTCCCGAGGGCCAAATCCTGATGCAGCCCCCATGCAGCCCTGAGGATCCCCACACTGGCTGGGTAGGTGCAGGATTGTATCTTTTCTCCCCTTGGAAAAGCTGCAAACTCTCGTTTGGGAATGGAGGATGATGCAATAGGTCCCTCCTTTGTTGGAGGGGTTTGGCGGTGGGGGACAGCGGCCCAACAACCCCGCAGACCCGCACCTTCCCGGTGCTCACCACGCAGGTGCGGCACAGACGGCGGCGGTGCTGCCGTCCCCAGCTCCCGCCAAAGCTGACCCGGAGACTCGCTCCTAACCTGGCTTGGGTTGGAGCCCGTGACCTAGAGGTGAACTGCTCCATATCCCATATCCAGTCTCCCACTGAGTTTATTTTCTAGTGTGGCAGATCAAAGACTGCTGTAAGGAGCAAATCTATCAAAGGCTCAGCACCCTAAGATAGATCCAGCTCGCTTTTATGTTTACTTTTAACAAGCATACTCCTTCTTATTGTTCAGCAATTGCTTTAAAATGGATAATTATCAGATTTCCCTATTAATGGGAAAAATCAGGCCATCGTAAATCTTAAAACGTGCTACTATCTGCACACTGCATGTATCACATTAGGGAAAAAACAATCTGCAGAGCAAAGCTATTAGAGAGTGACCATGTCTCGGCTCAGCAGCTGGTTTTAATCTCAGCAAAAGATCCCCTCTGCTTCCCAGCAACGCCACCAGCCCTGCTCTTCGCACCACCTCTCTGTAAGCACTGCAAAACTCCAGTGTCGGCCTCGCACACCACGCGCTACATCCCTTCAGATGGGGAGAACCTATGCATCTGAGACAATGCATGCCAGCCCCTTACCGCATCTGCCTTGCCTTTCTGTAAAGCCCAGCTCTCTCCACACACTGGTTTTTTAGTCAAAATTACACTCGCTTTAGTGGAATCGTTCCTGAATTTCGCCTGAATAACTGAGAAGGGCTTCTCTGGCTGCCTGATCATAGACATAAGCCATCAGAAACCCCTGGAAAAGTGCCATCTAGTAGGCATTAACTGACAGCACTTTGTGTCCTCTGACGTGCTTGGAAGAAGTGAAAACTCCCTTTATTTCCCCTACTGAGTGACCTACAGAAAGCTGAACGTGGACTCAAATGACTGGTGGACGCGCCACCTTTCAAGTCCCGGTATCTTCCTTATTGCACAAAGAGCAAAAGAATGAGGGAACACGGGCCAAAAGACAAGGGTCGGTCTTGTGGTTAAAGCAGCAGCCTGGCATTCAGGAAATTTGAGGTGAGATTCTGGCCCTCTCCCCCAAAAAGTGCTGGAATCAACCGTAGCCTTGAGGACTAAGCTGAGTTTTGCTACAGATTTTGAGTGGCTTTGGATGAATTGCTTAACCAACCTCATTTCCCACTCCCCGTGCTAGCTGGGATACTTGTGCTCGTTTTGCTGGGATGTTACATGAATTATCTGCTATTTGGAAAGCTCTTAAATCCATGTAACTCACATGTAACAATTAAATGCGGTCCTGCTTTTAGATTAGAACCACAGTAATTCAGAGCCGAGCACATTTTGTTTTGATTTTCTTACGACTATACGAACGCACTGAGACAAGTGACAGAGAAACATGATTCATCGTATTCATATGACCATTTCCAAAACAGTTCTCACTTTTATCCGAGCAAGTGGAAAAACGTTAAAGGCAAGACTATTTTACCCAGCTGACTTAAGAAGGTTGCTTTATTCCACATTTCTGTTTCCAATAAATATCTCAGGACAAAAACATCCCCTGCAGCATACACACGCAAAGGACAAAAAGGCGTTAAATCCTACGGGGGGGTGGGGGGAAGAGATAAATAGTTTACTTCTATTATCTTTACCATATGTTCCATTCCAACTGGATACACATAAACAGCATGTAATCTTCAAGCTCAGCTTTAAACTCTTTGAAGTGACCTGACCATACTACTGATTTATTTCAAACTAACCTTTCTCTTTGAACCCTAGGTCAAGGTTAATTCTATAATAAAACATACCTCATACAGCTGGCTTTTCCAGTGGTGCTAGCAAGTAACGAACCCCTCAGTCATAAGCATTTGTTTCACTGAGTGTAGTATTGTATTTCTATTTTCCCTTCCCTGTATTAATTTCCTTCACAGACCCTAGTTAAGGGGGAAAAAAATCTCTTTTCCGGTCCATGAGATCAATTTTAAATACACTGGAATTAAATGAAGACATTTAAGCCACATTTCTTTGCTGAAATGCATCCACCAACACCAGAAACTATTTTTATTACAGTCTAAGTTAAATAATCAGATCTTCAATTTCATAAGAAGCCGTACAGCTACGTTATTCAAACTCCTCCACCGGCAATGACCCTGTCAGAACCTTTTACAAAACCATCTTTGCACTGAATCATAGCAAACCACCAAGGATAGCTTATCTATCTAGGAAAATAAAACTGGAAAAGGGAAAAATAGTCAAAGTGCATTTCTTATTAAAAAAAAAAAAAAGAGAGCTCCTTGCAAGTGCCCCCAGCCAGTCTTGCCTGCCTGAAGGTATCAAAGGGTAGAAGCACTCCAAGCAGGGGTGGAAAAACGCACGAGCTACCTCAGCGGTGTGGGACGCAGTCGTTAAGAGACGCTGAGGTGCGCACCATATTGTCCAAAGGCTGCTCATCGGGCTGTTTTTAAGAGGACTGAAAAGATGCTTTTGAATCTCAACCTCCAGCCCACGGCACGTACTCGCAGGACTTAGTTAAAAAGCAGCAACACGCAAGCTAAAACAGCGGCTGTTCTGTATTTCTTCTGGCTCCAAAGCCTTGCCAACACGGTGCCTGTCAGAGCTGTCAGGAGAGGGATTAGATGAGATCTTCGGGGTTTGAGGCTTCCATGAGGCACAGGCTGGAAGACTTTATTTGCTGTAGCAGATTCCACAGGGGGGGAATTGTGCTTCCCCTCCAAATGAATGATGACTTTATCCTGGCTTATCCTCACGCATTTCGCAGGTCTGAGTCTACAGCAGGTTGATGTTCAGCATCACCAGCACACAAAGGTGAATCTCCGTTAAAACTAGCACCAAAAGCTTTTCAGTACTTCATCTCTGGCTTAGCGGCCGCTTTGTAAAACAGGGTTTTATTCGGGTGTTAGATGAGTTTGACCAGACAGCATCCTCGGTCAGCATCAATACAGCAAACTTGTTACCTCATCAATATCTGTCATTGCCTAACGCAGCTGAGCTTGCCGTAATGGGAGCACCATCCATTTGAAATCCCAAAGGTAGGCATCAGTTTTGGATCAATGCTCTCAGAATCTCCATTAACTATTATGATCCCAGTAATGTTTTAGATCTATTTTGGGTTAATTTCTTCATGCCAGCACAAGTCAACAAAAGGCCTTCACTTGCTCGAGAGACTCTCTTACAGTAAGAGTGATGGCACGGTGAGTCCAGCATCTCCAGAACCAACGTGGTTCCAAGGAAACCCTTTTCCCTCCAGCTCTCCCATCCCATTTCACCATGCTGTCCTTCTCTTCTAGCTTCTCCTCTTCTGACTCTACCCCAAAATCAGAGCCCCGGGCAGGTGTGAGATAAAAGATAGAGCATGCTGCCTGCCACATAAAAGTCCTGAACAGGAGACCAACACACCTTTTGCTAAATGATGTGTCTCTGCCTGCCCCAGGGATATCAGGAGCAGTACTCTTCCTCTCTTCTCTATCACAAGAAGTGGTATTTTAAATGAGGGTGCTGGAATTGGAGCTAAATCCAGCTGGCAGTCATTTACTAGTGTTGCTCCCCAGGGCTCAGTTTTGGGGCCGGTGCTGTTCAACATCTTTATAGATGATCTGGATGTGGGGATTGAGGGCACGCTCAGTAAATTTGCAGATGACACCAAGTTGGGTGGGAGCGTCGATCCTCTGGAGGGTAGGAAGCCTCTGCAGAGGGACCTGGACAGGCTGGATCGATGGGCCGAGACCAACGGCATGAGTTTCAACAAGAACAAGTGCCAGGTCCTGCACTTCGGCCACAAAAACTCCATGCAGTGTTACAGGCTGGGGGAAGGGTGGCTAGAAAGTGGTCAAGTAGAAGAAGACCTGGGGGTTCTGGTTGACAGCCACCTGAACGTGAGGCAGCAGTGTGCCCAGGTAGCCAAGAAGGCCAATGGCATCCTGGCTTGTATCAGGAGTAGTGTGGCCAGCAGGACCTGGGCAGTGATCATCGATCATCCTCCTGTACTGGGCACTGGTGAGGCCACACCTCGAGTACTGTGTTCAGTTCTGGGCCCCTCACTTCACGAAAGCCCTTGAGGTGCTGGAGCGAGTCCAGAGAAGGGCAACGAAGGTGGGGAAGGGTCTGGAGCACAAGTCTGATGGGGAGCGGCTGAGGGAGCTGGGGGTGTTCGGTCTGGAGAAGAGGTTGAGGGGAGACCTGATTGCTCTCTACAACGACCTGAAAGGAGGGGGTAGCCAGGTCAGGGTCGGTCTCTTCTCCCAGGTAATCAGTGACAGGACAAGAGGGCATCGTCTGAAACTGTGCCAGGGGACGTTCAGGCTAGAAATGAGGAGGCATTTCTTCACAGAAAGGGTGGTTAGGCATTGGGAGGGGCTGCCCATGGAGGTGGTGGAGTCACCATCCCTGGAGGTCTTTAAGAAAAGACTGGACGTGGCACTGAGTGCCATGGTCTGGTTGACATGGTGGTGTTAGGGCAAAGGTTGGACTCGATGATCCCAGAGGTCTCTTTCAAACAAATCGATTCTGTGATTTCTGTGATTCTGAATTACACCAATTCAAGAGCTCAAAATAGCAATGTAAAATTCCACCCGCATGCATTGAAAATGACATCTCTACCATTTTCTAATATTGTTCTTTAACAGGTGCTGAAAATTATTACATCTAATGACTTATCAGTGAATGAAATCAGCCAATTAGACAGCCAATGACTGATTTTCAAAAGGATCACACAGAACAATTTAATATAATGCAATATAATAAACATGTCCCGAGCTGAATCACTGAATGATGTCGCTAACGGCCTGTCAGAGATATCAGATATTTACAGCAGAATAAGGCACCACATCAGATAAAGTAAAATATATCCTCTCAAAGATATAGAAATATGGAAAGGAATCTCTCCGGCTGCATTTCAAGTCTGGGTAATTTCCACAACTCCCGAGAAAAATCTTTGTGTTGTGCCAGACCTCTTCTCAAAAGTCGCCCATCCATGCTGCTGGCGTGCAGGACTCTCTGGACCAAGCACAGCACGGCTGCTACCTGCTCTAAGAAACCCAACAGCACAAAATACAGTGGGGAATTGGAAATGTGCTGGTTGTGACACTCAGACAAACCTCTATTGATGTGAGAAGTTCCACAAAGAGCAGGCAAAGTCTAGATTTCAAGGTTTCATCCAAAACAATAATAATCCATTACAAGTATGTCAAGAAGGAAAAAATAGCATGGACCTCAAAGGCTGGATAATGTTTTAAAGATAAAAACACGTACAGATATCCAGTAAATCGGGTAACCGAAACCAAAGGTACCTTTAAAATCATTTTGTCTACATGCTGCCATTAAATGTGTCAGACCCAAGCAAGTATTTGTGCTGTCCTAGAATTGATGGCTTCATATTGCAGGCTTGTTCATGCAGCCGTTATTGAAAGATGCATTTTTGACAAAACGATAAAAAGCAAGTAAACAAACTTACAACTCAATTTGATTTATATACATCATTGTGAAATCCTTTTCAATTTAATGTAACTGTGCACAGCCTATGATCTATCTGGTTCTATCCAGAATTATGAAACCTCCTTATACTCCCAAGCCATTCAAGTGGGTGAGTAAGAATATGAGCACTGCACTTGGGAATGAATTTCCCATTTTGTTTGCTTTGATACCAGTTTGCCTTTAGACAGTATTTAATACAGCTGGTGTCCTGTTGGCTATGAGTAAGGCTGCAAATTGCAGCTTGAGCAACCTCTGGAGATCCAGTTACGAGATAAGAGCCCAGTAACAGGTATCCACAAGTGACCTTAACATTTTTCCAAGCATCTGCAATAGTCTACATGTGCAGTGCCTCTATCAGTTACTCCATGGATATGGGCAATATCCCTCCTGAATGAAGAAACCAAGAAAGCTGTTAGAAGACATCTAATATGGCTATACCTTTCCAAAATTTGTCAGTCTAAGTAACTTGCACTCAGGAGACCAACAGAGTTTGGGTTGAGGAGACCTCCACCCTGCTGATGGAGAAACCATCTTGGAACTGGAGAGATGCTTCAGAGCACTAACACCGTGCCGGTATTTCAGAGAGGAAGACTGAGTCCCAATCTCAGTAAACGTAGTGAATGCAACCTAGTAAAACCACTGGTAAGAGGTTCAATTAAAAAGTAAATTCCTCTGCCTTAATTCTGCAACACTAGCCTGCGGGAGTTGACTAAAACAAACCTGGATTCATTCTTTGAGGCTACAAGCCTGGATGATAAAGGGAACTGCTAAGGAGTAACAGCATCTACATGCTTTTGACTTACTATCACGTAAGTCTGTTTAAATTGGAGGTGCTTAAACGCAAGTTTTACATAAAAAGCAGTCTCCCTGCATGACAGTTCTGGCTAATCAGCGCTGCTGTTTCACATGAATGCAGTGCCCAAGCTGCAAGTTTGGATCTGCCGTGCCCCAACAGCCAAGGACGAGGGCCTGGGACCCTCCCGATGCTGGCAGGGTCACGATGCACTGGTGT
>NW_009614027.1:11632-13261 GCF_000690535.1 Cariama cristata | reverse complement strand
AGGCTTAGCAAGCAGCTGTGTTTAATATACTCTTTTTTTATGTTCTGCGTTGGGGCCTGATCCAGTCGCGGTGGGTGCTGCAGGCCGCACCTGCCGGCCCTTCTCCGCCCTGAGGAGATCCAGCCCGATGGGGCTGCCCCCGGAGGCCCTCAGGCGACAGACCCCGCTGGGGCTGAGCCGTGGCTGCGACGAGGGATGGGGCCTGGCTGCCAGCGCCCTGGTTAACACGTGGTTGAGCTGGAAACATGGAAGCTCCGTGAGCAGGGACAGCCTTACTGTGCTCCAGGGCCCCACAAAAACAGCGTGTGTGTTTTTCAGTTACAATAGGACCTGGGTTTCTTTCCTCGCTCCCTCCTGCCTCAAATTCCGGGGGTTCAGGCCCACTCAGTGCCAGTACAGGGGGTGTATCACCTTAGCACTTAGGCCTGTGGGGACGAGGACATGTTGAGAAGGACTGTTTCCAGCTCTAGCAGGTTGTGCTTCTCTTCTCCAGGACCAGAAGGACAAGGATTTCCACAGAGACAAAAGCAGTGATGGCTTTGGGCAGTGACCTGAACTGTGGCAAACCACATACAAATTTCCCTCGTGTAATATGTTCCCTTTATTTTCTAACTGAACAACAGCTTTAACAGCTTTAGCCCAAAAAAGCATGTGCATTCCCAGAGGCTAACAGGCAGCAGAAAGCTGACACAGAGCTCTGATCTAAGGGCAATTCTGTCCTTTTGAGGAACACATGGAAAAAGTGTACCCAGTCAATCCCCCAGGAAGCCTGGCTTCCATTTTGTAAACTCATATCAGACAAGAACCTCAGGCAATTGCTTCAAGAGCAGAGGGAAAAAAAAAAAACAACCAACCTCTTTCAAGAGAAGCATTACAACTGTTTGCTCTTGATGAACAAGCTATGCCTTAAAACAAGCACTGCCACTTGCTTTCTTTCAGTAAGTCAAAAAAAAAAAAAAAGCCTTCAAGAGGTGGCCTCTACATTTCATAACACAAACTCCATGGCATTTGGTCAGTTATTACAGATAAAGATCAGATCAAGAGAGTCCAAATCTATCTCTAGAATCTATTTAAGGGTTTATATTAACAGACTTGGAAACCAGCTCACTTAATCTGCAACCAATCATATGGACTAAGCTTCAGAGGAGCTAAACTAAATACACTGACACACAGTGTAGCTTCAGAAGATTTATTTTCAGTCCTTAAAGTAGACTGGTGCCGCTTTTGCTCATAATTTTTCTCTCCATTACAGTTTTGGTTTTCATGCAAACAGTAGTAAGAATGTTTTGTTTTGTTTTTTATTTAAAAGTGCAGCCTTTGGCAGGAACAATCAGCCTAGTAGAGTTAATCATCTGTATTTCCTTTAAAAAAATTATTTATTAAACCATGATTTTAAAAAGTTAAAAGCTGCCAAGAACATTTAAGAAAAGTTTTTTTAAAGGGCAAAGAGCAAACATCTGGATTCCAGAGATTGTGTACAGTCCCAGCTACATCTGGATCCCAGCTCATACCCCACACTTACAGCCACTCTTATTTTGCAGGCTTTATTTTGAGGGCTTATCCTTCAGGGAAATGTACTTGATAGTCCCAGGGGACCAAGCTGAAACACATACAGGGAGGTCTGCAAAA
>NW_009614027.1:0-11596 GCF_000690535.1 Cariama cristata | reverse complement strand
GAGCAGCTGCATGAGGACAGTTCCTCATCTGCAACTGGTCTGGCAGGGCTCACAGTTTAGTCACCCAGCTTCCTTTCACCTGAAGGTTTAATTTTCCCCTAGGCCTTCCTGAGGGGCTACGAAGGCATAACAGCAGGCTTGTTTCTGCACTCGATGGACAGGACAGGCAGCCACCTGTTCAGAGGTTACACTCCTGATTGGATCCAAGTAGAGATTTATCAGGAAGGGGGCCCCTAAGGTAGCTTTAATCGTCCTCATTTGCAGCGGCTGGTGTTGGACCCACCAAGATCCGACTGCAGGATGAACCCACGGAGCAGACAGAAGCTGTCCCTGAAGTCAGCCATGCCCACCTCCAAGCTTAGAGGCCCTGCAGGCAGACCTCTGTGTCCACACACCTTCCCACATTCAGCTAGCACATGACTAGGTCACAGAGGTGGGAGCCTGACTTGTGTTTTGGTGAGGTCAGGAGGGGAAGAAATAGTCCAAAGTCAGGAAGCGTAGGACAGAGCAGAGAAGGCACTTATTTCTTTGCACCCATGAAGCTGCTGTCAGGGGCTTTGCCAGAGAAATGCTCAATGTCTGGCAGTAAGGCCCTTTTGGAACCTGTCGTGACAAGCACAGCTCTGAATCCATATGCTGGGAGAAAAGTAGCTCCTCGTCTGAGAAATGCAGGAAGGGTAGAGGAAAGTAAGATCACAGTTTGGTTTTTTTTTTGGTCTCACATTACACTTGGTGCTACAGCTTCTGTCTAACAAATCAAGTTGGCTAAGGGATGCAGCAGAAAGACACGAGCTGGGGGTCTCCAGCTTCCCTTGCTGTTCCTCTAAGGCAGGTTAGTTGAAAACTAGGACTGTCCACAGTAAAGAGTAACAAAGCACAGGTAATCTCTGTTACAGACCAGCAAAGCAAACAGTGCCAATTTTTCAGCCTGTCCTCTTCAAGGGAGGCTGGCTATGTCTCTCTCTGGCGGTGGTCCAGAAGGTTTTGGGTTGCTTTCATTGGCTTTTCCTTCAAACATCATGACCCTGCAAAAACACAACAGATAATACCAATGAAAAAAAGCGGGTGCATCTTTATCCATCATTGGGGGTGGGATTATCATATCTGCTGAAAAATAGCATCTGCCTCCTATGCAAAGGGCATCCAGTAATTACCAGCGGAGGGAAAGCCAAGAGAGGGCAGTGCTGCCAGCCTGGCAGGCAACTTCACTTTTCCAGCAGCTTCCAGGAGTGGGTTCCCAAAGCCTCTGCTGGTTTTCCTGTCACACTCCAGAGGACTAACCCATTTTATTGAGAGCGCCACTTCCAAAATCCCCAGGGCACACACTGCATGCCAAGTGCTCCTGATGCATAAAAGCAAATACCGTCCCTGGCCCACCTTGTACATAACCACACAGCAGAACATTCAAAAGCCAACACCAAGCAAGCAACAGCAATTACAGCCAGGGAAGAGGGCAGAGACAAGGAGCAAGGCACTGGCTAGAAGAATCCCAAGCATTTTGCAGCCACTAGCACCGTCTTCCTCCCTGAGGACTGCAGCTACGCTGGGAATGCCAGCTGCCACGCTGCATCAAAGGGCTGCACTGCTCTTGGGACAAGTTTTACATTTCTGCTCCTGCTCTACAGAGTCCAACAGACAATGGGGTGTCTGTTAGCAAGAGAAGGGCCCCATCTGTGAAAGCTGCTGTAGTTGGGAGGAAGGATGGAAGACATGGGACAGGCTGCAGGCTCAGCCTGCTTCCGTGGTGAAAGAAATGAGGAGCAGGGATGTCAGAAGTCTCTGCTTGGAAGAGGAGCATCCCAACATGCAGAGACAGGGCACTCAGTGGGGAGAGATGAGACTCATTGCCAGCAAGCCCGTACCAGCTTCAAGGGACCACATGAGAGGTGGGCGCAAGATCCTTCCTCCCAACCTGCCCTGAAACCTGGCTGTGTTTCTAAAGCTGCCTTCAAAAAGGGCTAAGGGGGATGGAGAGAAGCAGCTCCTATTCATGGTGGTTACAGACCTTACAAAAGCAGGGCCAGCCTCTGTGGCTGTGAAAGGAAAAGCCAGGCTTCAATGGGGTGGAGATGGAGCCAAGCAAGTGTTTGGAAACTATTTGTTACAGCAGGACATTCAGAGCCCTGTCGAGAGGGCAGAGGGGGCCGTGGGAGGCTAGTGCTGGCAGCCTGTACCACAGAAAACCTCTCCCAGCACAAGCCAGCTGTTTCAAGCATGTGTCCCATCTCCATCTACTGCCCGTCTCTCCAAAATCAGGGAGAGAAGGAGCATCCTGTGGGAAACAGGAGCCAGCACCGCTGGTGTTGGCAGGACCATCATTCACCACTCAAGTCCTGCCACCATTCGCAGAGGAAGCCTGTGTCCCCAGAGCCAGCAGGAGCCACAGGGAAGAGACGGGATGAAGTCCTGCAGTGCTGAGTGCCTGCCCACCCTATGGAAAGGAGGAGAATCACATGGAGCGTGTGGGAGGAAGCCTGTGCTAACACACAGCAGGCAACTCCGCTGTGAGCACTCACCACTGCTCAGCCTAGACAAGGCAACAGAAAAAGAACAGGGAGCACATGGGCTTATACACCCTCTCATGTCTCTCTGCAAACTCCCCCTTCACAAGGGTCCTCCTCTCCCCTCCACGAACACCAAGGACACAGAGCTCCACCTCCACCGGGCAGAACAACTTCTGCTTCCCAGCTCCCCCCAGCACACCAGCTCAGGTCCTGCGTCTCCCCGACTCCCTCCCAGAGACACTCACAGTTTAAGCACAGCAGAGCGTTTCCCAAGCATCACGTTGACAAAGTCCTGGTACGAGATGGTCTCGCTAACCCCTCCAGTCACCTCAGAGATCATCTTCTTCAGTTCTAGGTGGGTCTTTGGAGCCCCCATCTTCTCCATCATCCTTTTGACAGACATCAAATCTGCAAGAACAAGGCAATCGGTGCTGCCAAGAGGTGACCACTCTGAGCACAGACCAACCCTAGGGACACAGGCATGAGTTCCCACCTCAGACCACCTCACCTGCGGACTCCAAGGCTGACAGCATTAAGCTGTTGCTGAAAGCCAAGAGAAGCCTTCCAGTGCAGCTTTCGGCCGTACTGCCCAGTGCAGGGCACCACTTCCCATTTGTGCAGCTCAAGACAAAAGCACCAAGCACACAGAAAGAGGAACAACTCCGAGCGCTCCAGAGACATGCTCTCCAGCTCAGAGCGTGGTGCCAAGAATCAGAAGGATGGGGAGGAGGGAAGCAACGCTGAGGTTAAAACTGGAGACAAACAGGCTGTGGGGAGCAGGTGCCCCTGCCCATCGCCACAGGCCATTTCCTTCCATTGCTCTGCCGCCTGCTGAGACCTGCGGGCCCCTTCCCTCCCAGAAAACGGCAGCACAGCCCTGGGTCAGGCCCTCTTCCAGCTCCCCACCGGCTTTCCTTCAGCTCAAGGACTGCTGGAGGAGGGGAAGGAGGCAGCCACCACCTCCTGGAAGGGCACAGCGTGCAAGTGATTACACTTCAGTGTCGGCTCCAGGCCTCCAGAAGGCTGGATCTTTACGTAACTGGTGCTTTCTGGGCCCAAACTAGGGCTGCTCAGCTGAGCCAGACTCACACCCAAGTCCCTGCTTCCCTTCGCTCCCCTGCCAGCAAAGCAAAGAGCTTCTCCGCGCTAGGAGTGTTCATGGTTTCTGCCTCAAGCCAGGCAAAACCTAGGATTGTCCAAGCCCTGCAGCTTCCCAGCTCTGGAAATGCTGAGGATTGAGAAGATGGCCTCAGTGGAGAAAAAGGGAGAAGGAAAAAAAAAAAAAAAAAAAGGCATTTAGAGCAGAAAAGAAGTGGGGGAGGCAAGCAGAAACCGAGAAGGAGAACAAGACTGAGAAAAGCTTAGATCTTGAAGCAGGTGAGGAAAGACTGAGGAAGCTGAGAGGCAGGGGCTGGAGAGCCAAGGAACCCCCTGGCTGGCAACCAAGATCCAAGCAAGGCTGGACACGGGATTTTCCTCCTCAGCAACACAAGTGCAGAGGGGAGCAGCAGACACCACCTCAGCAGGCTGTTGCTTTTCCAGCCCAGCACCAGCATCCTTGAGTCACTCACCGATCTCGCCTTGGTTGTTCAGGTCAAACTCCATGTACTTCTCTGGAAGAGACACAGAAGCGAGTTAGCAGGATGCTAGAGCAGGGGGCACGCAGGGCTTTGAAACCCTGCCTGCTTTGAGCAATGAAATAAAAGATTAAGGGATAAGATCCATATACTGCTGAATGCAAACAGTTTAGAGGGGGAGACCATCTCAAGACCTAGTTTTAGCACCCTTATCTCCATTCCAGAGCTCTAGAGTTAAGTGCTCTTTAATTGTGGCTGCTTTTCATTTAAGCTGAAGGAAAACACTGGCATGAGAACAAGGTATCAGCTAGCCATGAATAGCGTTAAAAGGTTTCCAGCTAGAAAAACAAAGCTCTGGAACAGCCTCCCAGAAGGAGTAGCAACAAAAACAAAACACTGAACACTTCCAAAATGAATCTTGATCAGATTAAGAGGGGGATTAAATGACGTAGTTGCCTGCAATTGCAAGGGACAAACTCTACAGGCCTCTCAACACCGTGCTGCACTCCCAGAGCAGCACCTGCCAGGAGAGATGCTCAAGGACCACATCAAGAGGGCAAAGCCAAGAACATGCCTAGGAGCAGTTATGCCGGAGCAGGTTGTTTGCCCTTCCAGCCTGCTTTCAAACATTGCTGAATTGGGCAACTCCATCATCCTCAGAGAAAGGCAGATCCTGCTCAAGGTCTGGTTAGCTTTGCAGGACAAAAGCTCACATGCTGTAACAGACAGAGCACTGATTTGAGTTAGGGGAAAAAAAAAAAAATAATCAGGATTTTAGTCCTGTGCTGCTTCTGACCTTTGGAGTGTCACACCTGTGCTTCCTACCTCCCCCTCCCTTGCTAGCTGTTCCCCATTTAGACTTTAAGCTCTTCAGGCAAGGATTTGTCTGTCTTAAAGACTGCAGAGCTCCTTGCGCCGCAGGGGGCCCCCCATCATCTCAGTTCTGCTAAATAAGAGCAAGATGCCTGCTGCCACCATCCATCCACGCTAAGCTGGAGAAATTTCCACTTGCCCTCCAGTTAGCACTCTCTCCCCAGAACAGCCTCGGAGGACTCAAAATAAGTGAGACCTCCCAGGCTGCTCCTTTTGCCAAAGGGAAAAGACCTTTTGCCTCTGCTCCAGGGACACCAGCAAGCAGATGAGCACAAACAGAGAAGTGGCGTGCTAATTTAAGGAGCCAAAGGGAAGAGTGGATATTTCACACATCGGAGCCTTCCCAGGACCTGTGCTTCTGAAGGAAAGTGCTGGGTTAACTGGACTGATGGGCGGCTACAGGCAGGAGACAGAGGAAGAGCCTGGCATGTCTTCGCCTGGGTCTCAGCTGGTGGATTATCACCGTCATGAGCTGACCAAGACAGACCTACGGGAACACCACATACAAACCAAAGCCGTTCATGCTTCAGGCAGGAATAAACGTCTCCCTTCAAGCATTAAGCAACCGATCCTAGATGGAATTGGGGCTGTCACACATGTGCTTAGGGGCCAAAGTGATGCTTGATGTGGCACTGGCTCTCCCCACACTCTGCCCCGCTGTAATGACCTTGTGCAAATGAACTGCCGCCTCCCTGGGCAGGGGTCAGGCACCCCAGCATGTGCTCAGGAACACAAACCCTGCTCTGCCGTGTCCGTGCCCAGCACAGGTTTTCTTTTCTTCTCAGCTGACACTTAGCCAAATGCACAGAGAACAGAGGCAGCTTTACATCATCGTGCTCGGAGCCTCGGCTCGCACATTCATCTTTCCCTCCCATCCCAGCTGCAGGGATTTGGTGGAGCAAAACCATGCGTGGTCCCTCCCCTCACAAATGCATTTACACAAACACTGCACGGGGGCTCCCCGGGCCCGGCTGGGGAGGGCAGCGGGAAGGACGGCGGAGAAGAAATGCTCCCCCCATCATCACACAATGAGCCGATTGTTGGAGGAGCCGGAGGAGGCATTGGAGAGCGAGACAGACCACGGAGGCAAACTCATGAGGCAGCGGGAGGAGATGCCAAAGGCTCTCATTACAGGGAATTCTGCGCCTGTGACCTACAGTTGCAATGTTTGAAGAGCCCCAATTGTGATGGGAAAAATAATGCGGGGCTGCAGCCAAAAGCCAAAGCCGTACAAAAGGCAACAGAAAAAGAGCGGGGAGCACAGGAGGCTCCTCTGTGCCCAGCAGGGTAAGGGATCACAAAACCCCAGCCAGCTTCTTCCATGCTGGATTGCAAAGCCAAAATTCAAAGGAAAACAACAGACAACGCCTGAAAAGGAAGCAAGGTCAGGTTTTATTTGGTTAGAGCCAGGCTGAGGACAAACCTTGAGGGCAGTGTGATGCAGAAGGTATGTTTTCTCAACTGCCTTCAGCCACTGCTTGGAAAGAAAGTGGATACACCCAGAGCAGCCCTCCCAAATCTTGTCCTGTAACCACTTTGAGGACAAGCTCCAGAGGACCCCAGGTTTTTGAGCTGTTTCTTTGAGCCCCATCCCAGCAAACGGTCCAAACCTAAGCCCCGGATCCGCTAACCCACTGGAGTTAGGCTTTAGCCAGGACTAGAGACACATTACTGCTGTTGCCTCCATTATCAAGGGGCTCAGGAAGGACCAGATTAGACTGAAGAAACCATGGGGGAGAAAAAGTCCCCAACTCCTTCAGAAAGCAACAGGGACTTCTGCTCTTGTGGGAAGAGGTCCTACTACTCACTGAGGACAAAAAAAAAAGAAGACAGTCCAGCTACTGCATTGTCCACTATACCAGCTAGCTCGTCTACGTAACTAGACAGAAGCCATCCTCCTTTGCTGCTCCCCGGGGTTTTGCCCACGCAGCAGGTTTTGCAGTAATAGCAGTGACCAGGCAGGACGTCTGCGGGGTGACATGTCCCTGCCCCGCAAGTGGGGGAAGCACAAATTCTCATGTGGGAAAACCACCTCTCCAGGGAGTTTCACTGAGTCCCACAAGCCAGGGGGAGGCATCCATCCTAGCTCAGTCACTTGTATTTGGTAGAGAATCTCAGGCTAATAAGATCCAAGTGCTGAGGAAAATATTCCATTCAGAGCAACCAGTCAGGCCAAAAGGACAGGGAAAGCCGCCAGTTCTCACCTTTGAACACTGCCAACTTCTCCTCCAAATCTTCTTCATCACTGAACTTTGGGTCACAGAGAAATTCCTAAAACAGAAAAAAAGAATAACCCCAAGGTTAAAGATGCAAAGGAAAACACCCTAGAGGGCATGTACAAATGCAGCATTACCCCGAAGACCTACACAATTCCCAGAGAGCCACATCTGAGCAACAGTGCCAGGAGGCTTGAAAATGGGTTGGATCCCTCCACACCTTGTCATTAATGTTCTAGTGCAAGGGGAATGCCTCTGGTTTCTCAGATTTCCCACCAACAGCTTGAGGGAGGACCGGACCCCATGTGCCTTTGGAATAACTGGATGAAACTCCTTCTTCTTGCTCACCCGAAGTTTAAGCTCCCATCTCTGCTTAAGCACACACAGCACGTGGGTCAGGCACCTATTGCCAGCAAGGGCTCCGAGTCCTTGCAAAAAGCATTCTGATATCAGATTTCAAACTCTTGGATAAACTCTGAGGGCTACCAAATACAACAGGCAAAGTTTGTAGAACATCACGCACTCAAGAGAGGACAGATATTTTGGGGTAAGGAACAGGCTCTCACTCTCTCGAACCATCTACCCTTTTTTTTCCCCCTACCCTGCTCAGGCTGGGGAGGAAATCCTGGGTCACTTCTGCTCACTTGTCCCTAGCTCTACCTCAAAAACCGTCAGGTACCCGAGAGAACAGACCACAACTTGCACAGCCAGCTCTACGGCTATGCCCTGCCAGCAACACCCCCGGCAGCTGTGAGCAGCAGGGTCTTGCTCCTGTCTCTACCCTCCCACACCGCCTAGCTCCAGCAAGCCCAGCACAGCTTAACGACTCTGTGTTCACCAACAACACCGCATTCTTCAGTGTAGAAATCATTAACATCTGCACAGCTTATGCATGGCCTGTCCAGCAGAAAACCCCTCCAGAGGTTAGAGCGGACAGAGGGCTGAGGCTGTTCCCTACTCTGGGCATGTGTTCCTCAGCACTGTTCTCCATGCTCACAAGGCAGGCAGGAGTGGGTCGTTAAGAGACTAGGATCATCAGCACTGGTAGTGCTGGGGCAGCATCACTTATGATTAATTAGACCACCCTCCCAAAGCCACCCCATCTGCAGGCACTAGGGCATCAGGGCTGCAGGTGGTCCACACAGCCATCAGTAACCCTTCCAGCCTCCAGCGCATGTTCTCATTTCTTCCAGAAGGAAGACTGAAACCAGCTATCCCCAGGTGCTATGAGCTGTGCCGGTCTGGCTGCTGGGCCAGCTCCAGAGCACCGCAGCCCCAAGCCGATGCCTGGTTCCTGCTGCCACAGCCGGCCCCGAGCCTTCCACGTTTGATCGCTGCCTGCCACGCTAACCCTGCAGCCCATGCTCAGGCCCCTGCAGCCCACACTCCTGGAGTTGCTCCCTCCTTCCTCGCTGCGACATGGGAGCCTGGACCTGCCCAGGGAGCCCAAGTGCCTCAAACCTTCACTGCCAGTTAACCACTGCTTTGGCAAGCCTTTTATCTGCAGCTGAACTAAGGTTTTGTAGGAAGTCCACTAGGACAGAAGTGACTGCCATCCCCTCCTCCCATCTCACCAGCTCCAGATGGGACACCAGAGACCGTGCCCACTAAACCAGCGTGACACAGACTTCCCTTATCACCATGGACACCAACTCAAATTGAGAGCTGTGGCAAAAAGCAATGTTCCTAGTTCCTTCTTTCGCTCTCCTTTGCCAACTCAATTTCATTTATCTCAGTTATTTCTACCCAGGGGTATCGTTTGCCAGCCCAACACAAAGGACCCAATTCAGCTTTGAGACCTGGGCTCAGCCCGCAGCAGAAGTCACCAGAGAGCGGAGTAGTGTTACCTACTGCCATTGCCACTGAATAGCCTCTGCCGAAGGAACTTCCCAACAACGCCGAGAACCAGTGATGAGAAACAGGACCAGAGCATCTCCCGGCCACCAGGTCATGGCTTCATGCTGCCCTGCAGGAGCAGCAGACAGCTTCCACCTACCAGCGGGACAGGGGATGCAAGAGCATAGTGCTGTATTTCTCTGGGAACAAGAGGCAGCACAGAAATGGTGAAGACCAAAGGGAATGTTACGTCCATACACGATGGCCGAGGGACATGTGCCGAGGGGTCCAATAGCCCCTGGCAGCATGGTAGGAGAGCAGGATGGGTGATGCTGTGCACACACCTAGGACCCAGTCCCCTTCCATTTCAACTGGAGGGGAACTGGACAGCCCATCAGCGTCACAGCTCTGCTCCAGACCGAAGGAAGCAACAGGGGAGCGTTATTTCAAAGGCATTCCTCCCTCCACATTGTATGCAAGCCCGGCTGTGACTGCGATAAGGCAAACACTCACAATAGCACACAGGAATTCAGTCCCCAGGGCCAGTGACTCAGACTCAGCCCAAGCAGCTGAAGTTCCTCCTAGAGCCCTTTGCTGAAGTTCCCATTTTAAGGGGCATGTTCTATTAATAAGAACTGCTTAATAAGCCCCAGCCTCTCCCCTGCTCCTGCCCTGAACAGCCTTTCTTGGGCAGAGAGACTTCTCTAAGCCAATAAATTCGGGCACACAAGTCCCAGCTACCTGCAAGACAACCTGAGCAAAGCCAGATCCTTCCTTGCTCCCCAAAAAGGCATCTCCAACCAGCAGGCCAGGCTCGTGCTGGGCTGTTTAAGTGCTCGACGCCAGCTGCCCTGCCTGCTGGGGCTGGGAAGGGGCCGAGGGATGCTCGTGCCCACCCTGGATGGGAGAAGCAGACACCTGCTCTCCGGCAGGCTGAATTCCTTCCCCGCAGCCCAGCGCATTAGAGGGTAAAACTAGGTTGAAACTAATCTGTGCTGGATTAGACTTGCCACCTTGATGCACGAGGCTGAACAATGTGATGGCCGTTCCCCAGGAAGAGGGGAACGGCCAAGAGGGGATCCCAGAGGAGCGTTTCAGAGAATTCCGTACTAGGACTCAGCTGTCCTTCAGCAGCACGTGTGCACTCAGGACGCTGCCTGCCAAAGACCCTTATCCCAGTGAGAGCTCCAGGCTAGAAACCAGCCAGGAAAACAGGGCTGGGCAGGAGCTAAATGTTAGGATGAGACAATGAGATTAAGCCTGATAGGAATTTGGCCTGATGATAGGTTTTTACTAGGAGCACTTTACTGGTTTGCAGCCCCGAGGCTCTTCAGGGCTTGGGAAACCCTCTCCCTGGCTCCAGCCACAGTATCAGCCCAGGTTCACATACATACCCGCTTTGTGTCAGAGGGAGGTGTGAGCTGCTTCGCTGCACCCCTGCTCACAGCAAACTCTCCCACCGTCGCCACGCTGAGCTGGCAGAGCCAGCAAAGCGCAGCAGCACAGGGTTTGCTGCCCAGAGCCACTACGGCCTCTCAGGATCCCTGGGCAGCCGCTCACTCCCCGTGGTATCTGCAGCTTGATTTCCAGCTGCTTAAATCCCCTCTCCTAGCACTGAGCCAACACACAGGGCAGCAAGGACAGGAACAAGCAGCTCCCACCCCTGTCAGCGGGAAGTTATGTAGCTTGTTTCATTTTCGTCATCCAAACCTCACCCAGAGAAAAAACCTGCCAGGAGTGATGGCTACTTAGGGGAGAGATAGGAGCCTGTCTTCTGCACGGGAGGAAGAAGAGCCCGCATCCCTGGGGCACGGCAGTGGCACATCAGCAGTGTCCCAGGAAGCACAGCTTCCCAGACTCAAGTCCTACAGCTCCTGTCAGCTGAAGGATCCCATATCCACCCTGTGGCCCAGCAATGCTGGAGGACGGCTCTGCAGCAGCAGAAACTGCAGCAATAGGTACAACATCCCCCCCAATAGGTACCCTTCCTCCCCAACCCAAGGGTCAACAGCACCTTGGCTACGAGGGACACATTAGACCCACCCACCCACCTCCTTGGCACAGGGTGTGTCGTGCCTGCCTTCCAACAGCAGGTTTCAAAAGCTCTTTTTTAGCCAAGTGCTCTTATTCTACGCCTTACGCTGCAGCACCTCTTTTTCCACTCTTAGTCCGCTGCACCTCCTGGTTTCTAATGATGTAATGCCCTCTCCAGCGACCTACATAAACTTCACCTCTGCTGTCTCCCCCCCGCCTGCAGGAACATATTGACACTTTTCACGGCCCAGTCAACGCAAGGGCAAGGCAAGCCCACCATCTCCTCCAGGCTCTCATCTCATGCAGCCATTTGATTTCTCCACCTGTAACACCAAGGTGCGGCGGGCTATCCCAGCGAGTGACCACCAAACCCACCTAGAAACGACCCTAGAAATCCCACTGTTGATTGTTTCAAGGTTAAAACCTTCTTTTCACCCTCTGAACCCCTCTCGGCCGGGAGAGATGCCAATGGAGGCCATGCCAAGCGAGAGGGAAGCCCAAAGCTCTGGGCAGAGGACCTTGCCTGACCCCAGCACGAAGGGCACGCAGCCCAGCA
>NW_009614026.1:0-1164 GCF_000690535.1 Cariama cristata | reverse complement strand
CGTGGTGGAGGTGGCGCGGCGCCGTGAGGGCAGCCTCGCCGTGCCCCCGAACCCCGGGCTTTCCTCCTGCAGCCGCACCCCTGCCAGGTGCGTCGGGAGCCCTGGGTTCGGCCCCTCTCTGATGGGAAATCTGAGCATCTCCTCCGACACAGACACTTGGCACCGCCCGGGTGGCTGGTGCTCCTTCATTTCACATCCCACAGCAGTTTGCTTGGCAAGTGGCATCTTGCCATTTTCATGCTCTAAAACCAGTCAGGGTCCCGTGGATGTTTAATCCACGTATCTTAATTTTCCTATGGGAACAGTTAAACCTGAGCAGGGTTTGCTCAGGCCATTTCTCATTGAGATGTAGGTCCTGTTCCAGGGATTGTTTGCTCCGTGCATGAACCTGGAGGACCATGGAGACGAGCTCTTTGTCAGGACACTGAGTTCTGATGGCTGGGCGTTTCGCAGGCTGGACAGGAGTGAGGTAATGCTGGGGTATTTCTGCTTGACTCCTGCCCGGCTGGTTTAGGACACCAAAGTCTGTTCCCATGCAGAGCAACCCCCCGCACCGGTGGCTCTGGAGCTTCTCCCTGGCACAGGAGCACTGGGAGGAGGAGACCGAAGCCTTCGCACCAGGTGCACCCCAGCACTGGGCACCCCAGGGGTGCTAGACACGTCCAGGACCTCCAGAGCTGTGGCCAGTGGCCCTGAGGCTGAACCAGCTGGCCCTAGGACAGCCCCAGAACGTGCAGGAACCTGTGGACACAGACTGTGGGAGATCCCCTTCCTGCTCTGTCCCTGGGAAAGGGGGGGCATAGGGTTTTTTTTGTTGCCAGTGCCCCAAAAAGCAACAAACTGGCACCGCCTGTTTGAGCCCCGTTGGCACCTCGCTGCTCCCTGCGAGCCCAAGGTTGGGGTCCTCCAAGGTGGATTCCCCCACCCCCCTTGTCCCCAGGCTGGGGGTCAGTGTGAGCCTCTCCTCCGGGTGCCCCCAAACTGTGGTGTCTGCCGGATCCCCAGCCCCAGCGCTGCCGCCGCCCTGGGGACCCCCGTGTGTGACCCTGGAGCTGGGGCTGCCCTGCTGTGTGCCCCCCCGGGAGAGCACATGGATGGGGCGTCCTGCAGGTGTGACCCCCCCAGGTGAGAGAGACCCCAGTTGAGCCCCAAGGGTGAGCCCCA
>NW_009614025.1:1048-1327 GCF_000690535.1 Cariama cristata | reverse complement strand
CCCCACACGCGTGGGGCTGGCACGGCTGCAGCCGGCGTTAAGCCAGTGACTCTTAATACACCGCTCTGGCGTTATTAGTTCAGCTCCCAAGGTATTTCCCGCAGTAATTGCACTGATCTGCCAGGGATTACGCGCTGCCGCTGTAACGACGGATGATGTTTTAATTCGAGTCGGGTACCTCCAGGGAGGGCAGAGCCAGGACCGAGACCCCCGAGCACCAGGAGAGGATGCGCAAGCCTGGCTGGATGCCCTCACCGCTGGCGTGGGGGGCAGGGGCTG
>NW_009614025.1:0-558 GCF_000690535.1 Cariama cristata | reverse complement strand
ACTGCTGGGGGGAGCAAAGAACCAGCCTGGGCTGTGTCCGCTGTCGCTGTCCCCCGGGTCCTGCTCCCTGCCCCTCTCCAACCTCGTCCTGCCAGGAGGGAAACTCCCACGGGAAAGGAGCTTTTCCTTCCTCCCATCCGAACACGGCAGAGAAACTTCCCCCACAACGTTACCTTTAAAAACGACCCCCACGCAGAGCTGTTCCTTCTGGTAAAGGAGCAATTAATCACAGCAAGTATGGGATGGATTTGTAATCAGCTCCCCCCCTCCTCCACTGCCCCCATTTCACAGCCCTGGGTATCCCCGTGTGGGGATGGGGCCGGGGCCAGCGCAGCTGATTGATCCTGCCCGGTCGATTTTATTGAAACTCCCACGAGTGGTTTTAACTGCGTGTTGGATATTGCTGGCACATCAGTTTGATGGCTACGTGACCGGCGGGGAGCTCGCGGGCAGGTTTGCAGGGAAGGAGGCAAAGGGGAAGGGGCTGCGGGAAGGGGGGATTAATTCCAATGGGGCTGGGTTATTCCTTGGGTTGTTCCCTGCGCGGGAGCTGCCCAT
>NW_009614024.1:279-873 GCF_000690535.1 Cariama cristata | reverse complement strand
GGGTTTGCCGGGAGGAAGGCAGCTCCTGCGCCCGTGGTGCTGCGCAAACCAGGTCCACCGGCACAAATCCCCTCCGAGAGAATGCGTGATTACAGCGCACCCCATTTTTTTTTTAGGAATAAATGCTGGTGGGTTCCCTCAAATCCAGCCTAACTCCTGCCACAGACCACCATGCCACGGATCAGGAACCCAGACCGCAAAGTCCACCCTGTAAGAAACGCCAACGCTGCAATAACTGACAATAAACCCCAATTTTTCCACCTCCCTTCCTAACCCGCCGTTTCCAAAAAGCCCCTTCTTGTCACAAAACATCCCGAAGCCCTTTACAAAACGCACTCCAGCCCCGTGCCTGGCGGCACATGTGACCGGGAAACAAGATATCCGCACGGAGCGGTTCGCAAAGTTTGGGCCTTTATTAAGGGGAAAAAAAAAAGGGAAAAAGAAGCAACAAGGATCTACCGACCCCAAGACGGAACCAAACCCACCCGTGACCTAACCCTCACGGACAATAAATACAAAAAAAGGCGCTTTACAAGAGTTTCCCCCTAATTCCGCCGTGGTGCTCACGGTTTGGGTGACGCCCGTGGACGTGTC
>NW_009614024.1:0-241 GCF_000690535.1 Cariama cristata | reverse complement strand
GCACCGGGAAGGCCTCCCCGACCCGGACCCACGCCACCGTTCGCTGCTGCCAGGTGATTCTGGAGGAAAACCCTTTCGGAAGACACCCGCTTGCCTAAAAACGTGTTGTCTGGTACAGAGCCCCTTCCCGAGGCACCGGTGAGCCGAGGCATCCCGGCGGCGAGGGCAGCCAGGAAGGAAAGGGCGGGAGTTTGCTGGGAACGGTGCCGGTGGGGTGAGACCTAAAACCGGGACCGGGCAT
>NW_009614023.1:0-5973 GCF_000690535.1 Cariama cristata | reverse complement strand
CCGAATGCATTTGATAATTATAGCCCACTTCCTTTTGGAGAACTTCTAGATCAGAAATAATAAAAAAACCCAACTTCAGCTTCCATTTTTGTGTAATTTGTTCTCAGTTTCAGGCAAAATATTTAGGAATGAACTGCCATTTGAAAGCTCTCCCTGCAGGTCGGAGCTGATGCATGTTGGGATTATGCTGTGGGAAGCCCTTGCACCACAACTACTCCTGATGTACTTACTGTATGCAGAAATACTGATCTGAGTTACCAGAGGTGTCGGTCTTTTTCAATCCTTATAGATTGCACTTCGCTGCAGATGCGATAGGAACACCTCAAAATCCCAAAGTAACCTTTAAACAGAATAGTCTGCACGTGCAGCAAAGAGTCCAGGTATTATCTCAGATCATGAATTGTGAAGGGATGTTTGAAGCATATAGGACTCAGATTTTCATATAACTTTTTCTTTTTTTTTTTTTTTTTAATTAATAGCTCTTTTTAAGCCAGACACTTAGAAAGATATGCTTTATTATAATTTTGGAAGAAGTGCAACCTGTTTACAGTAGCCAGCATTATTAGCAAGTAATGCATTGTCATTGTGGCATTGCCCTAATATCATATCACCAAAATTATTTTGCTGAAGTACTGTAATACATCAGTAAAATGCCACTACTGTGATGATATGTTTCTCTTTAATGTAGCATCCACTAGCATAAACAGGTTCTGAGGCTTCAAGTTTAAACAGAAATAATTGATAGAATAATAAAAATAAGTTCTTTTTTGTATATATATTTCATTTAAATGAGTTTGAATTGATTCAGTTAAGTAAAGCATTTGCAAGGGTACAGATTTGTATTCAAGGTGATATTGCCTTCATAATAACAGAGAGCAATAATGATTCAGATTTTAACAGCGGAATGAAAATGTACGCCTGTATTAAAGGACATGAAAGAAACTCTTTCAGTGGAGCAGCTACAGAAAAAAAAACCTGAAACTGAGGGGAAAGTACCGAACAGCTCCATGGCTTCTCATTAATGAAAGTTTTAGGAAGTTATGTATCCTGAGATAGAATAGCTGAACATTATGTGTATGCATAGAAAAACATATATGCATATACACAAGTCTTGATAAAACAAAACTGTGTATATGTGTGCACTTGTAAGTGTGTGTGTGACAATAGCGTTCATATTTTAAAATTTATAAACCCTTCCATTTCACTTTTATCGCTGTCAGTGTTTTAGCTTTTAGGATGCAGTTTGTTAGATTGATTCTCAGGCCAGGAAAAAACATTTTGCAAGGATTCAGCAGAGTAATCTACTTGGTTTTTAAGAGCAAAATACATCTTCCTTCTATATAAAAAAGTTTATAACTTTTCTGAACAGCAGCAGAGACTGAGCAGAAAGTGATCAAGACAGGAAATGTGGCAGGAAAATATCCCTTAGGTAACCAAAGGTCTATTGGGGAACAGATGAAAACCAGTTATGTCTTCCTAGAAGTTATAGCTGCTTTAAGAGTATACACAGGCTGTGTTTTATAGTCTATGTTTTGTTTTATCATCCAGCGTTCTGTTTAATATCTTCCAAATATATTGGTAATGTTCGGAAGGACAGAAAACTATCTAATTAGGAGAGGCATTTTTTATGCTGCTTACATTTGCAAATCCTGATTGATGCAGGACCTTGCAAAGTATGTAGCAGATTATACTGATAAGACCCATTTTTGTATATAACAATGGTTACCCATTGCCTGAGAATGGGGGATATTTAAAAAGAAAGTCCCATTAAAAGAAGCCATCTGTATGATAATATAGACACATATGCATTCATTTGAGTATGAACTAATCGGAAAATTCTAATGTCCCAACTGTTTAACCTTTCGAACACAAAGCCGTTTTCCCCTTTTTCATGGTAAAAGTCTATGCTCTGCTGTTAGAATGCAATAGAAAATATTTCAGCAATTCACATATTCAAGTTAAATCTTGAGAAGCTATTTGTACCAATAAAATCAAAGTCATGGAAGAAAAGAATGATCTCAAAAAGTTATGCAGTCTGTGATTCCATCCCAAGGCAGGAGCAGTCCAAAGAGCAGCGGTCTAACCTGGCCTTGAAGACCCTCAGATTTCAGTCTTCCCAGGTCATTCAGTGCTTCTGAACACTCAGCATTATGGAGGTTAATAATGCTATCTGAATCTTTTGTACAGTGATTTAAATCTTTAGCTGTATTAATTGTATGAAGACTATTATTATGCCATCTCTAGACAAAATGGTTATAAGTTCAATTTACTGAAAAAAAAGTTTTTTCAGTTTTTTCTCTTAGGTCATGTCTTTAGACTCCTGATCATTCTCACAGCTGTCTCCAGTATCCTCTCCAATTTGTACATATCCTTCTTAACCACAATAACCCAAACTGACCACAATACTCCAGCTAAAACCTTAATAATGTTGAAAAGATTTGAAGGATTATTCACATTTCATGTAAGTTATGTAAGTTATAAATATGTCAGAATGATATTTGCGTTTTGCACAGGGCATGACACTGGTAGCTCATGTTCAGCTCATAATCTGTTCCCTCCAGATCCGTATCAGAACAACTGCCTAACCAGTTGTTCTCCATCATGTTTTCATGCAATTGACCATTACCATCTAAAATACCTTGCACTTGCCTCTTATTAATTCCATCCTATTCTTTAAATGACCATCTAAGAATGAAGTAGAAAATTTATTTTTTATAATTTGTATGACATCGGTTTGGTTGCCATGTTGAAGATGAGATTTTACAATCTATTTATGCCTACAAAGCAAGAATGTGGGTCGTAATAACATAAGGTACAAACACAAGGTTAAAGCGGTTGAGGATTGGGAAATAAATACTACAGAAATAAAGAACAGATGTAAGTAGTCAGTCTGTACCACTCTGAATGGTATGCGGAAAACATATCAATGATAAACACTTTTGATATGTATTCAAGAAAGAATTTAAGAATTAAATTAATAATGTAGTGTAAACATGAGTCAGGTTGTCATAATAGTCTGGAAGTTATATGATCTGCAAGAGATATAACCTGGGCAGCAGCATGGAACAAATCTTCCCAGGGCAGAGGTGGCACATGGCAGTAAGTGAATAGGAACTGAAAAGGCAGAAGAGACGGAGCCAGGGCCCAAACTTCAAGTGAAGCCAAAGACAAGGGAGCTCACATTTCAACTTTAAACCATCACATATGTACAAAAGAAGCTATGCCTAGGAGAACTGATTCTGTTCTTGCCTTTGATTTCCAGATGTCTTGACTGACATCTGGAGTGACATGGCTGGAGTCTCAAGCGCTGGCATGTAGAATGTGTTTGCCAAAAAAAGCATGATACTAGTAATATTTTCCTTTGCTCCTGGGCTTGCACAGTCTCAGTCTTCAAGAAAAACCAACAGTAATTTCAGCATTGTTTAAAGTCTACCAGTCATGAAAGGATACCAGTCAGATATAAAACAGAACTACTTAAGTTTTGTTTGTGGTTAGGATGGTTTGTTCTGGTAAATGAGTTTCACCAGAAAATTTCATTCCGCTAGAGTGAGTCTCCTCTTGCCATTTAAACTCACCTTACATTCAGAATTTCCTAACGGTGCATTGCATGTGACTGCACTGGAGTTGAGGACTGGCATCTCTAGGTGGTAAAGATACTGTGGATAAAGTTACGTGTTGCACATCAAAGTGTTAATTTTTTTTTCATTCAGAGGGTTTGAATTGGAGTGAGGCAGATGGATGACACTTACTGTAGGTCCTTATGCATTCTTTTGTGAACCTGCTGTTGATATTTTACAAGATAGGAAAATACCAGGCTACAGTGCCCAGCTGGCAGCCTTCACACAGTATCCTTCCCAGCTGCACAGTGGTCAAGCTTCAACAGCGGCATCAAATTCCCCCAAAAGGTTGTGGTACACTCACTGAAAATACAAGTTATGCTTTATCTTTGTCATGGATTGACCGCAGCCAGTAGTCAAGCACCCACACAACCTCTTGTTCCCCTTTCCTATGGGATGGGGAAAAATCTCATGAAGGACAGAAAACTCATGGATCAAGATAATGACAGATTAATAGGTGAAGCAAAAGTTGAATATGTAAGCAAAGCAAAAAGATGAACTTATTCACTACTTCCTATTGGTAGGTAGATGTTTAGCGCCTTCCTGGAAAGCAGGACCTCAGCACATGTAATAGTTTCTTGGGAAGATAAACACCATCATGTCAGACATCCCTGCTTTCTCCTGCTTTCCTTGAGCTTTTGTTGCTGAGCATGATATCACATGGTATGGAATATACCTTTGGTCAACTTAGGTCACTCCCAGACTACTCACTGGGCAGGGAACAGAGTGAGAAACCGAGATGGCTTTGACACTGTGCAAGCACTGCTCAGGAATACCCAAAACACTGGTGTGTTGTCAGTACTGTCTTTCTGAAACATAGCACCATGAGGCTGCTATAAAAAAAGTTAACCCCGTTCTAGCTGGAGCCAGTATTATTCCCCACCAAAATCTGTATAAAATGGATGAGGCATGAGCATGCGTCTAAACTATACTTTTTCAGGGGAGTTTAGATGCAAGACTGACTGTTTGCAGTATCACAGGGAGTCTTAAGTAGCTAATAATTGTCAGAGAATCAGTTCAAGAAAAACAGTCCTGAAACAAACATTACAAATTTCATCTCAATGTCCTTTTAGTTTTAACTGCATGCCTGTCAGCCCAAGTAACCTTTTTAGTCATGAAAAGCCCCACAGTGGCTTTCTCTTTTCTTTCCTTTTTTTTTTTTTTTTAATTGATGTTGCAAATAACCTTCAGAAGTGCACAACTCGTTCAAGTGGGTGTTGACTTTAGTACTTACATTTTTGATCTGCAGACTCCAACGTATTTACCTAACGGACCTAACTACTTTCAGTGATATCACATGTGGCCCATTAACTTTGTGAGGTGGTTATGTAATTACATATATCCTGAGGATGGCAAGAAAGAAGACTACTAATTGTATCAGCTCATTAAGTCTGTTTTAAAACAGGAGACACCAGATATTCTGAAAGAAAAGATATGTTCTATCTCTTCTATGGTCTTTTCTACTGCCATAATGACCCAGGGACCAAGGAGAATACTGACAACATTTACATTACCTAAGATAAGTCAATCAAAATGGACAACTTTTGCTCTGCTGTTCTCAATTGAAAACAGAAGTAAAAAAATTTGAAGGATATGATGAAAAAATGCAACTTTTAAAAAAAGTTCCATAAATTAGTCTAATCTTGATGTCTAAATAATGTGATATCTGTAACTGCGACTTTATAATTTAGATAAAGAGACAATTTGAAAAAAAGGAGACTTATACTAACCTCAAAAAGACTTATTAAAACTAATGCAAGGACAGTACTATGAAGGAAAATTGATCCTAGATAGGTTCAGAAATTTTGAAGGCTAGTGTACGGAAGAGAAGTTAATTGCAGTTAATCACAACAGTAAGCTTTAATAGCTTTTATATTACAACATAACCTAATTGCAGAGATGCCCTTTCAGCTGCCTGTGACCATATTCTGATTTGTGCTGATTCATAATCTCTTGTGACTACAGAGCAAATAGAGTATGTTACACCTCCACTGGAGTTTATCTTCTTTTATTAGATACAAGACATACAAATGTTTTTAGATGGAATTCTGTAATTCATCTAATCAAAGTCATAACAAGGGAAGGGAAGGGAGGGGAAGGGAAGGGAAGGGAAGGGAATATCTTCTTTTATTAGATACAAGACATACAAATGTTTTTAGATGGAATTCTGTAATTCATCTAATCAAAGTCATAACTTGGGAAAGGAAGGGAAGGGAAGGGAAGGGAAGTTTTCTGCCAAGTTGAAGAGAACAATTTTTTATAATAAATAAAATAAACAGGTTTCACATTTTAGTCCATTGTCTTAGGTATTAATACGGCCAAACCTGTGAATATGCTGTCATGAAATTCTTCCCTG
>NW_009614022.1:0-7875 GCF_000690535.1 Cariama cristata | reverse complement strand
CCATGAAGATCTGTCCTTCAAAACCACCACGGCAGTCTTACAGTCAGATACCAGTGCCCCCGCCTACGCACACACGCTTAGTATTTCACCATATTGCAACTAAACCCACAAAAGGCCAGCCTAATCCTTGTTCAAGGGAGCACTGTGCAAAAGTTGCTTTGAACATTGCAGGAAGAGAAAAACATACTAGCACACCCTGCTCTCAACCAAGTAGCACAGTACACCTGACTCTTCCAGCAATAGTAACTAGTAGAATTAACTTGCTCTTACCGGAGAGGAGGGGGGACACCGAAATGAGTCAAAAAATCCCATTTCCTACTTGTCAGACTTTCCTTAAACCATTCCATGTTCATGAGAAACTTGCAGCCCCAAAGAGAGATCTTAAGGACCCACACTCCCAATACCGATTCAAGCAGGAATCTGGGGCTCTTCACCTCAATAGCATTCAGTCAGTCAGGGAAACTGAAACAATAACATATGCCAAACAGCTTGAGTCTTGAGGATGTGAACTATACAGAATTAGCTAACCGAATTTTTTCTTTAAGCCCACACACTCTCCATAACATTCATTTAGTAAATCTGAATAAGAACTGTATTCGATAGCAACACAATCTGCATGTGAACATTCTGTGAAGTGAAACACTAAATCCCATGAATCAATAATTTGTTTCAATTCTATTGGTTCTGTTTACTATCTACACTATGTTTGATGAATCTTAACCTATTAATGTTGGACATCCTCTGTTTTAAATCTGTTTGAGGCCCTGAGTGAACAAGGTCTGTGTTTACTGTGACTTAAAAGAGAATTAAGCATCTGCAGAAGTGTTTTCCAGACTGACCTGAACTTTATTAGCTCTGCTGTCATAAGTTCAGAAAAGAAAAAAAAAAATCACCACATCATCTATATTTGAGACAAGAGACACTTCATTTAATATGTCATATTTTGCAAAACAATACTATTCATATAATGTTGGTATCATAGGTAGTATTGTAGTAAAAGTTACCCTAATAGCTATGAAATATGTGTTGTTACCATTACAGTGTTGGCCTGTTGATTTTTAGTACTGACAGAGCTGCCTGAAATATCTACTGTTTACAACATTTGTTCTAGCTAAAGAGATTTGATAGAATTTGCTAATCGACTGCAACCACTTCCCACCCATAAAACTGATGCAAAGAAGGGAAAAAACAGCTAGCGGGATCCAAAGACATAAACACTTTTACTTATAACTCTGTAAAGAGAAATCCCTCTCTCTCCATATGGTTTTCTCTTGGCTCTTAATCATCTTGTCATTGGCTTCCAGCTGGCTGTCTCACTATCATCTAGCAGTACCACTAGCAAGACCAACGTGTTATGCCAAAGCCAGGCACAGAAAGACAAGAGCTGCAGAGCAGCACGCCTGGATGCAGCAATCTTTCCTAGGGACACATCTAGCATAAATGATGCACGGCACGGTCACTTCACCGACCTCAGCAGAGCAACCACAGCTGCATTCCCAAAACACAGCAGCAGCAGGTCTGTGTTTGCACCTTTTAATAGTGGGAGTGAAGAACGACTACTACAATTGAAGCTATGAGGAAATTCTGCAGGCAGAAGTGTAATTACCTGAGTGGGAATTCTGGCAGAAAACCCAAACTTCTTTCTCTCCTTAAATAGAAAGAAGTGCTGTGCAGTCACCATGGAGAGATTACATACAGCATTTGGATCACATGCAGCACTGAAACACAACACACACACAAAAGAGCCAGCCATGGAGCTGGTTTAGTGAAGCACAACCACTTCTCCGTTGACTACAGCCGCCCAGTCAGCAGCTCCCCTTCTAGCCGTCTTCCCCTTCCCAGCCTTACAAATATTAAGCTGTATGTCAGAACTCAGGCTCCACGTTAAAGGCCAGCTCTGCAAGCTGTTTAGCCCATCTGGGAGGTACCTAGAGCCTGACACAGAAGAGCCAGAGATGGAAGTCCCGACAAATTAATCCACTACCACCCAGGTAACATTTCAAATTGGGAACAAAAGAAAACCCCAGGGAAAGAAGCATCACATGGTGCCTGTCTGTGAAAGCCTACTTGGATTTAGCTAAGCAACCAGTCTTTGAAGTGCAGCAGTTCTTGCATGGTCTGTAGAGGTTTTGACTTCAGCTGCAAAAATTCTCAGTTTTAGTCCGTGTCCAACATCTCTGGTTTCCAGTCCCCTTATGCAGCCAAGCCCACCTCCTCGTCTCTCTCCCCATCCCTTCCCTCTGCCCACTCCACAACGCAGCTCCTTTTTTGTCTTCCACCCCCATCAGCCTCCAGACTCAACCCCAGCTGCAGCCCCCATCTCCTGGGGCAGATTTTTTCCCCTCTACTCGATCACCCGTGTCTCCAGCAGACAGCTTCCTCCTCGGGGCTGCGGCAGCACCCCAGGGAGAGTCACCGGAGCACAGAGAAAACGGGCACCCTTTTCCCTCTCCAGGCACAAGCACAGTATGGGCTCCAGTCTTTCAGCGTCCTTTTGGCCTCAAACTCTGCCCAGACGGCTACTCATGCTCACCACTAGTCAGGGCACTTCTCTGTAGCCACCCAACTATTCAGCCCCATTTTCAAAGGGAAATACTGCTGCTCAGAGTCCCCGAAAAATCCACTCTGTCGCTCTCTATTGTTTGAAGTCAGTAGGAATGTTGTCAGACTGAAAATGTCAGAAATTTGCCTCTCCTTCCAATCAGCCAAGCTTTGTTCTGTTAATAACTTCAGCCAGCCTCCAAGCCCTAGGAAAGTGCTTTTTATCTGCGTACACGTCAGGCTGCTGATACTACCTGGGAATCTTTTGCTTACAGAGACCAGCAAAGCTTTTCTGTGTATCAGTAATGCCGTTCCACGGATAGTCCTCTTCTCACCTCTCTGCAGTAGCTCACTAATCTAGGAGCATAAATCAGAGACAGCTGATAAGGTTGTAGACACCAAGATGTCCTGCCTCCCATCCAGTTTTCCCAATCATCCTGCAAGCCACCACACAGCTTCGGATTTGGGAGTTTGGAAAACAACTGTCCTTATTTTAAAATATACATACATTTCTATTTCCTCCAGATAATACCAGCAATTATAGAAATAGCTGTTTCCAATGGTGTAGTGATTTTTCCCCGGCATGCACATCCCTGCGACTGGCTTTTGTTTTTATTCTCGCAAGGCATAGGAAGACCTGCGCTTTTCTCCCCTTCCCACCATCACTAGCCTTCTCACAGCTCCTCTTTCTCTCCAGTTTCCACATTGTGCTTCACATCAGCTCTGTTCCATGGGTTTTCTTAAAGGGAAATACCCTGTATTCGTATTTATGAAGAATTCTCCTCTATTTTTCAGTCAACACCACACATCCTGGTGCCTTGACTGTACTGAAACTTCCTCATTTTTAATTTTACAGATTGATGAGAAGTTGCTAAAATGAGAGGAAGATTTCCTATCATCAGTCAGCATCAGCGTGAGAGCAGCCTGCTCTTGAAAGCCTGTCGCTCCAGTTGCTCAAAAACATACTGTTCACCATGTCAATTTAATCATGTGCATAAGATATTAAAAGATCAGGCTCTAAGCGTACAAATTCTGTTGAGATCGAGAAGGTTCTTTTCATAAATATGAGGGCCAATTTTATGCCACTTGTTACATCCCACGTACTCTTACTTCTTCAAACTATCACTTGTCCTTCCTTTTATGTGCCAATAATCAATTTGTAAAGCATAAATCATAATGCTCACCTGCTTTTTGATTACGCTACAGCCTATGATTTTACATTTAATCAATTTTCTTACTTGGATAACTGACATTCAGTTTCCATTTTATCACCTTATTTGTGTTTGAAGGAACAAATAAAAAGCACTTTTTTTGCAAGGATTAAAATTTCACCTATTATTTACTTACAAACAAGTTTTAGAACTGCACCATCACAGCAAACGTTTAATCAGAAACACAAACACGGAGCTCAGCCAGTACATCAGATTCTGCCACATATATCAAGCAGCGATCACATCTCAGCATTATCACATATGGCCTGCAAACATCTGCTAAAGAGAGAAAAAAAAATAGAACCACCACCACCTCAGACACCAAAAGGCTATTTGACTTGCATTCTGTGTGAATTCAAACTGGACAGAAGAATCGGGTCCCTGTTGATTAAGGATGAAAGAAGAACAAAACTTCTGGGCAGACACTTGCTTCCCAAGAGCGAGCAGATGCACACTTGAGAGTTCCTTGCAGCTCCGGGATGCCAGCGCCGGTAGGTGCACACACTCACACGCCTGTGCTCCCAGCTGGGCACGGACCTCAGCTACAACCTGGGAGCCATACCAGAGAAAACATTTCTCTAATTTTCCACCGGCCAACCTTAGTGCAGGGCTTTGCACAATCAAATAAGGCACACGGAGGCGGGGAAGATCCCTTTAGGCTCACTACGATGCCAATGAGTTTATTCAGCTTCCCAGCCAGACCAGCTGAGGGTTTGGACTGGAGACAAGAGGAACGCATAGGGCTGCCTGCAGCCAGCCACCGTGATCTCTTAGGCTGGAGTCACTCTGTCTCAGCGTTGGGGTTCATTTAATTTTGAATTAGCCTTACTACTCGAAAGACACATTAGTCATGTAAACATCTCCATTTCACATATATGGAAAAGAAATTTGACAAGTTTTACCGAAAGTTTTCCACTACAAATCAGGGTAAGGTCACAAGCTGACATTAATTTCTTACGAGGGTCTCAGGAAGTTAAAAAAAAAGAAATGCCTTATAGGTATTAATAATTCATTGGGTTTTTTTGAATCTTTTGATTTCATACAAAGAGCCTGTTTCATGCAAATATTTGTGAAAAAACAATTTATTTCCTCTAACTATAGCAGCTGATGATCTCGGCACAAGTGACCCAAGACATGATCTTCAACTGCCTTAACATTTCTCTGCTATCTTTTGTAACAACCTCTTGGAAGTATAAACCACGGCTGCTTTTTTCTTTTTTAAAATTTCCTGCCGACATCTACTTCTAAGGATGTGAACAGACTCAAACAGTAATCTAGAAACTGTACAACGATCTCAAAGGATGCTTAAAATATTCTCTCTAGTCACAGCCTGTCCCTGTGTCCTGATGACATTTCCCCCCGTTTAAAAGCTTGCCTTGCTGCTTGGAATGCCGCATTCAGAACTGATCTTTTCCAATGGCTAACAGTGCCGAAGAATACTTGAGAAATCCAACCAGAAGCAGAAATGTGTGTGTATTTTACATGACAGTATCTTGTTCATCTAAAAAGAAAAAAGAAAAAAAAAAAAGAGAAAAAAGAGAAAAGGAAAAAAGGCTGGAGATACTCAAGTGCCTTCAGCCGAGTTCCCACAGGAGGTTCACTAACGCCCCGAATGACCTGTACAGATTTGCTGCTCTCAGACCAGCATCCCAGCTGCATAGAACAAACACATTCCCTCCCAACTTCCGAGGAGGGTGCCTGGACAAAGGCAATGACGTCTGTACGCCAGGACATAAGAAGAAAGCCTTCTGTGGTGTTATTTATTGTAGTGACAGGCCCTGGCAACAGTTAGACTCCATGGTGATAACAAATAACCAAGCTCGGGCATTCCTACTGCCTGGGCTTGCAGCGAGGAGAAGCAGATGGTCACAATTTCACCATGGGCTGCAATATTTCTAACAGGGTCGCTGATGCACAGCTGTCTTCTGAGGAGCTGCAGAAAAGCCAGGAAGCCAAAAGCCAGGTAGTGACTTCTTCCCAACTGACTCTGTATAAAGTATGTTAGGAGATGGCTTAGCACACGAGTTTAGAAGGACATACTCATACGGAGAAACGGTTTTGCTGATGTTAGTGGTAGCTCCGACTCTGTTGGGGAGCTCTGCAAGAGAAGGGCTACCACTCATTCACTCAGCTGAGTACAACCCTTGCGCTACAGGGGAAGCGGACTCACCATTTGGCCACATGCATGATCTGATTTTACAGCACCTGAAAAGTTGCTTTTCAGTCTGTCCCGCACTTGCCTCATTAAAGATACAATTAGAGGCACTTATCTCCCACACCAGTGAGGAATTACAATGCTGCAGCAAGGTGGGGTTTACCTCAAAAAGTTATAGATGTCTATATGCACATATTATAGGATACATGTGCACAGCCACTTTGTGAAGTTCGCAGAGTTGAGTTGGCTCAGGCCCAAGCATATAGAGGAGACAAGAATACATCTAGGCTCTAATCCCACGTTCTTCAGAGGTTCAAAGCTGTTGTTTAGAAGATGCACAGGTTAACACCTTACCAAGTGCCAATTTAAAACTCAGTTTTAAATTTCTAACCAATGATCCGCATACAGAAGGCACTTAAAGAACTGAAACGATACTCTAATATAGTCAACTGGATTATGGAGACATTTATGCTTAAGGTCATTGCTTCCTTTCCAAAATGCTCCAAGAGACCGTCCCTCACCATCAACACCCACCTGTGACAGAACAGGGATAAGTATCAGGAACTCTTCGGTCTTCCACTCCACTGCCAATTCTATGGGACTACTCTAGATACCACCCCAAACGTTTAGAAGCCCAAGGAGCCTTTCTCATTTGTTTCTTCATTTTCTTGTAGACTAAAAGTGACAGCATTGCTGGAACAGAGGCTGTCCCCTCACAGGATGGGGCAGCTTGGCCAACGGGCACTTCAAAGGATGGAGCCAAACTTGAAGACAAGACCAGCAAGGGAGGCTCCCCTGAGGAACTACCAGAAAGATTTACATCTTCTCAGAAAAGCCGCAGTGCACAACGCACAGGTAAACGGTAACTGAAGTTCATACCAGCTCCACAGACAGAGACCTAGAAGGAAGTAATCGTGAGAGTCTATTGTTACAGCCAGTTTCTATACCCAGAAACATTCGTGCTGCGACACTGCAAGGATTGAGCTCTTAGCACTGGTTTAAAACTATGCAATAGCAGCAGAAAGTGTTTCCTAGCTGACAATTATGTTCTGCAGCATAATTCAACCCTCACTACCAGAAGAGGCAGCAGGGCAGGTACTTTTTTTGGCAGACACATGGAACAGCCCCAGAGAACAAGCTCAGCCTTGTCCTCAGGGGCAGCCCTCTCTCCCTGGGATTACAGCAGGCTGGGGAGATGCATTGCCCACGCGAGGGCCGTCAGTCTGCTCTTACAGTCAGTCACGTACAACAGAATGGTCAATACAACGCCCCTGACTAGCATCAGGTAGGGCCAGGACGCAAACACCATGTTAGTCCTTAAGTTTGCAACCAAATGTTGCAGGGCTAGTTATCATACAGAGAAAACTATAAAAATTCCAAAAATCATCCTGATAAGCAAAGGTCTGCTAAGAATTTTTATTTTTTTTTTTAAGTACAAGTGAATGCAAACCGAAGCTTTTCTATAATCTTATGATACCATTGTAGTAAGAGTTGCTAATGGAAAAGCAGCATCATCTCTGGAGCATTTAACCCCCTTCATTTTGTAGTTTAACTCTTGTATTTTCCAAGTGCCATGAAAAGCTTACATTTCACAAACACACTAAATGGAAAACCTACAGCAGTTGTTTACTCTTTGTAATAAACAAGAGTTGTAATAAAATATTTCAGATTAAACACAAAAAGGAATAATTACTGGTGTTTGCCGTTCATTAAAGAGGACTTAACTCCCAATGCCACAGAAGGACGCGATGAAAGGATTTCATTTCATATTGAATAAAATTATTTGCTTGCTCTGAAATGGCATTTCATTTAATTTCAAGCTCCTTTTCCTCCCACTTGCTAAAAGATAACTTTACAGGAAACTTCTAAACAGAAAGTTTTTGAAATCATGCTTCAATCTTCTGTTTCAAGACAAAAAACCCCATACCATACCAAGATATTTTATAGAATCATTTAGGTTGGAAAAGA
>NW_009614021.1:4168-8196 GCF_000690535.1 Cariama cristata | reverse complement strand
CCCCCATTCCCCCTGCCTCCTCCTTTTCTTCTTCAGCACCCAGTTGCGGGGATGCAGCGCAGAGGAGTCTCAGCTCTTCTTGGGACTGACACCCATGGCAGCGGCAAGGACACTCATCCTCATCCCAACTCAACCAAACTCAGACAGGATCTCGCCCGAGGCACCCAGCTCCTGGGCAAACATCTCCCGGCGCAGGGAAAGGCCCCATCGCATGCTCGCAAGTGAAATTTCCTTAGATTCTTATTCAATTATGAGGCAGAAGCCATCTTCTGGCACTGTGCCCACGGCAGCAACGCTGCCGAGGCCCCGGGAAGTGGCACGAAGCCTCCCATCCTCCAAACATCCTCACCGGCAGCATGCGGGCTGCAAGAGGGGACGGGTGAGATCGCCGCCCTCCCCGGTGCCCTGCCTGTGATTTCACATTTGTTTAATCCAACCATTTGGCCAAGGACTTTGGCGGAGGGGGGGAGCTTGCTACAGCACAGAGACCCGGAGGGATTTGGGCTTGTTCAAAAATATCAGTGCACGCACAAAAGGGTAGGGCTGTGAGCAGTGAACCAGAGGGCAGGCTCTCCAGCGATAGCCCTGCTGCCATCACCCTCTCCCTGCTGTCATTTTGGACCGCAGCGCTTGCAGCCTCATCCAGGCGCTTTGGAAAATCAAGCCATTCACATCTTTTCTGCCTCATCTGAGAAATGAGAGTGTCTATCTGCGTATCTCCTGTGGCAGGTTTAAAGCTGGTGCTGGCAGAGATGGAAGGGTTAAAACTGACAGCAACGAGCACTAAAAATTTCTGGACTTGCTCCACTCCTGGGAACAAAGGTGGGATTGCAGGGTTGGAGAAAGTGCTGATGGTCTCCTGTGCTTTACCCATGAAACCACAAAGACCTGCCCTAGAGAAGGGCTACAGGGGACAGGGTTTGGGCTCTGCTCAGCACTGCCATCAAACAGTCAGGGCTGGGAGAAGTACAGGGAAAGGAGAGTGGGAAACAGAAGTATTCAAGCGTGATTTTATAAGTGCCAGCTTTCTCCCATGATGGCACACTGGGGTGGTATTTCTGCTAGCACAGTGCTCTGCACACCCCAGTTAGTGTCCTGTCCCGAAGGCAACCATTTCCCCGGTAAGAAACAAACTCCACTGGAGCATACGCACATCTGCCCTTCCAGGTTTTCTCTCTGTACCCTTACCCTGTTCCCCAAAACATGGGATTTTCACTGCAAAAGTCACAACCACCTGCTCAGCACATCCCCCGAGCACCCTCGCCAGCACCCAGCCCCACTTGCTGGCCACAGCTCTCCCCCGGCAGGACCTGCTCTGGGCTCAGCCCTGGCACCAGCCTCTGAGAAGGACCTACCCTGAATGTCAACTAGCACCCACTCTTCCCCCCATCTTGCCCTCTTTGTGCATGTCCAGAGTCACCTTTGCCATTTCTAAACCAGCATTTTAACAAAGCCCTGGCCTAGGCTTTTTCAAACACCTTTTTTTTTTTTTTTTTTTTTGTAACAGTGATATTTGAAACACTGACATTTACCATTTGAAAAGCAAAGCGAACACATTTAAACAAGCGTCTTAAGAGAGCTAATGAAAGAGAAACACATCCATCTGTATTGCATTCTCCACCCACTATCACTCTAAAAAATAAACCTTTCCAGATAGCAGGGAAGTCTCCCAACATCGAAGACAATAGGAGTTCCCAAGCTTCCTGCGGAGGGAGAGAAGGCAACCCAGCTGCCAGTGCATCTCCCCACCCAGGTAACGCCGGCTGCAAGCTGCCGGTCAGCCAGCACAAACCCTAGCCTGCGCACCAGCAAGGCTCCAGCACCAATGCAGACCACATCAGTCCAGCTCGTCGATCCTTCCAAAACAAGCAGATGCCTTTGCTAGGTGTCTCTGCTAGGTGTCTCTGAGACACCCCTGCACCGTGTTTAAATTTTTCTAATGAATGTTAATTGTCACACAGGGAGCATTGAGGGTGTTCTTCCTCACCCACAGAGCAAACATGGTAAGGATGAGGCCAGTCGAAGACAATGCACTGTCAAAAGGTCACTGACCTGAGGGATGGGTGTTTATGGTGGCCAGCAAAGACGTCCTTTGGTCCTGTGTACTAGCGCTGCTAACAGAAAAGTACCTTGTGCATCTCTTTCAAGAAACAGCTCCGATTGGGTATCTTCAATCAACTTCAAAATCAAAAAATGAAGTGCATCATCTTAAATGATGAACTTTGCACAATGAGGATAGCATCCTTTGGTGGAGCCTGAGGGGGCTGGAGTCAGGGCTCAGGGATTTTTTTAGGGGGGTTTGGGGGTTACCGTTTTAACTTCTTTCTGCAAGAAGGCCCTGTACCATAAACATTAATCAAACACTATATTCTGCCTTTTAGTCTTGAACAATTATGAGTACAGTTTTGTGATCTTTAGCCATATTTACTGATACTCAAATGCAGATTCTATCTTGTTAGATTTTTATAAATGGGACCCCAGGGAATCAGCACACAGGCGGAGGCAGATGTGAGAGAGCCTTCTCGAGCTCGGGTGTGCTTCACTTTTCTATTGCTGAAATTATGAATGTTTTGGGAAAAAAAAACAACTTTAGATTCCTCGGCCAGATCATTACAAAGAGCTGTCAGTAGACTCAAAAAAAAAAAAAAATAAAGTTCCATTTTGCTGAACTTAAGATTTTTTAAGGTTAATTGTTAAATTTCAAAGTGTGGTTTACATGTGCTGGCCATTTGTATGCACAGAAGTTTCAGAGACAGATATAGAAAAGGTTTCTGGTTATAAACAATTAAAGAAAGAAACCCACAAGTTCTATCTCGTTCTCTCTTAGTTCAATATATTGTTTCTGCTCCAGACCTGTTTCACAGTACCAGAAAATAAAGGCATGTTTCCGACACTAGATTTAAGAAGCTGTCACATTAAAGGTAAACTTTTAATCTGCTATAGACAAACAGCACACATTTTTATTTCCTGAGTAACAGCTCTGGAGAAATGTTTAAACAAGAATTTAAGAGCTTTGTGGTAAAGAAACATATAGGGGTCTCAGACAGCTACTGTGTTTGAGCTTCTTTTCTTTGTTGTTGTCCCTTTTTAATTATTTAAATAACCTACTCAAAAGTAGACTTCTAGGAGCAGAGTAACCAAGATGCACAGTAAAGTGAACCTCTAGGCTTGCTTTTATTTCTAGTTAATAAAAAAGAAATGTTTAAACCGAAACACAGGCCTGAATTTCTAGCTATTCATCCCCATCTTTTTATTTTCTCAGGACTCACAACTGAATACTTTTAAGAAGCTAATTGTGTCACAATTAGTAACACATTAGTCCTCCGATATTTTTAATAGCAACCCAGGTTTTTCCCCAAGGCACTTAAAAATGGCAGGCTTGGCTATACTCTCCTTTTTTTAAAACTCCCATGCACTTTCTTCTTTAAAAACCTCCCACATGCATTTCACTTGGTCTGAAAATACCAGCACAGATCTTAATCCTGCCAACGCTTACAGACGTGCTTAACTTTCTGCACATCAGTAATCCCGCTGACTGCAAGAGGACCGTTGGCGTACCTACAGCTCGGCGCAGGCTAAGGATGAAATCCTGCCTTCGCTAAAGCCAATGGCAAAACCCCCATTGACGTCAATACGGTTAGGCTTTGACATCCAGTTTGTTGCAGGATTGGGACCATCCTCATTTCAAGGTACTTTCCCAAACTCTTTTTTTGTTTGTTGTTTTTTTTTTTTTTCTCCTTTTTTCTTCCTGCTCTTTCTCCCCCTCACCTCCCACACTTACTCTTGTGGGGCCCCATATTGAGACCACTTGAAAACTTCTGCCCTTCAAATCCCTCCACAAGGGAAACCCCCTCACTGAGACAGGAAACATCCTTTGCAGGTAAAGCTGAAAGAAACTATTTTGCCCCGCTGCGTGCGTTTGAGTAAACTAATTAAAACCTGGGAACTTGGGTTCTAAACGATGCCAAGAAGCAATCGTTAATATGAGCTGAAGTAAAATGGGGAGCTCCAGACATTTAAAATTAGCT
>NW_009614021.1:3943-4152 GCF_000690535.1 Cariama cristata | reverse complement strand
AGAAAAAAAAAAAAAAAGGAAGCGGCGGGAAAGGACTTTTTGTAATTTTACTGTAAAGTCGACTCGGTGCAGCTTGGACTGAATGAGGTTAAAGTGAATTGGGGAGGGAGTGCTGTACAGTGAGGGGTGAAAGCGGTGCTGAGAAGCAGGGAAGCCACAGCAGCCGGCTGGGCAGCGCTGCAGTGCTCTGAAGAGCAGGCAGAAGTGAG
>NW_009614021.1:0-3871 GCF_000690535.1 Cariama cristata | reverse complement strand
GCGTGTAGTAAAACACGGCGTGCGCTCTATAAAGGCTACTGTACGGCTGACTTCTGCATCAGCACGTGCCCCACCAGGTGTACTGGGGAGGTGGAAAATAAAAAAAAAAAAAAGGAAAAAAACTCCTTCTTGCTCAGGAAACTTCCCTTCAGTTTCTAACTCTTTTTATGAGCTAGTAATAGGGCACTCTAGAAAATGGGAAACGAAAAGCCAGTATTGAAAGGAAAAAATGAGCCGGGAGTTGGTTTAATAAAGAAAATAAAACAAGTAGGTGCTAAATTCAAATCTGGATTTTGCCTGCGCTCAAGTACATCAGCTACAATAGAAGACTTCAGAGTGCCTTGCCAATAATTCAAAGGAGACTTTTACAGTTACATTAGCTGGCTACAGGTTTCACTCTGAAAATAATAAATGTCTTAAAAGAAGAAGAGGGCTGTTTAATCCCTGTCTGCAGTCTCGTCTTGTTCCCTCCTCCCCCACCACTCCACCTTGTTTAAATGACCATTACGAAAGCAGCATGGTATAAAAAACATATAGAACTCTCATTTATTCAGCAGCTTCTCTTTCTTTTCTTATTTTTCCCCTCTTCAAACAGGGGCGTGCGGGACAGCCGACGCTCTCCTCAGCCTCTGCTCATTGCCAAGGCAGTTTCAGCCACAAATACCTCGCCGCCGTGGTGCTTTCCCAGCATGAGCAGACAAGGAGTGGGCTGGGGCAGAGCGAGGGGCTGGAGTGCAGAGAGGCAGAGCTGTCAAAGTGGGAAGAAAGAAGGCAAACATCTATTCAGAGGCCAGACGCGCTGAGCAAGGTCAGCTGCAGAGACACATCCCCTTGCAGCAGCTATGCAATTACATCCAAAGTCTGCACAGCACCAGGAGTCCCACAACCTGCATGCAAGGACTGGACCGGAGGATCTAGGGCAGCTGGAAGAAGGTGTATAATGATTTTTCTTCCGAGATGCTAAAGGGTAGATGAGATGCTCTTTAGCTAGAGCAGGGGGCTGGTGCTCTATATCGCTTGCAAGAATAGGTGCAGATAAAATACCCTAAAGAAAGAGCGGAGAGAGAAATATGGTGAGCACCAGCCATGATCAAAAGGTGAAATAAAGTATTGAAATAAAATGCAGCCTAATCAGAGCATGGAGGACAGGAATACACAATCTCTTCGCCAAAAGTGGCTTTTAAGGTAAATTAGATTAATCACTCCCACCTCCCTTCCTCCCCAAACTCCCTTGTTTTTAATGAATGAGCTTACTCCTGTAAGGCTGAACGCCATCCAAGGCTGCTGGACATTTAAAGCTATATATGTAACACGCCTGCGACAGACAATCCTGTACTTCCACTTTCCAAGAAAAACGGGATCTGCTACTTGGTAGGTCTTTTCCATCTGCACCTTTTATGACCCTGCCTAGGGACCAGCGAGCAGTGTCCCCCTTTTCTCACTCAAGAAATACACTACCAAATGCCAGAAGAAAGAGTAAGTTTAAGAGCTGTCGGGCTTAACGGTGGTTTGTGCTGATTGCGCTCGAATCTTTCCGCAGAGGCATACATGCAAAGAGGAAAAAACAACCGCTAAGTAACCACTTCACATCTGCCATTAAGATTATTAAACTCCTTACAAGCCATATCTACCCCACCTTCCCCACTACACACAAACATACGCACACCCCCGAGCTCTGCAACATGGCAACTAGGAGCCAAGACGGCTCTCTTCTCCCTGCTGCAGCAACCACATTCGTTCCTGTTAAGGGGTTAACGATTCGTTTCCACTACTTCTCTCGAGAAAACCTACAATGAAAACATTGGCTCACGAAAGCGTTCTCACTGCCAGAATGCCACAGCGCGAGTGAAAAGTCCGTTTTGTTTTCATTACATCTCTGGGATTTCCGGCTTAACTCCTGAGCTTAGACACCAAATCCCTAGATACCCCACCCACCCACTTTTTCTTCTTTTTTTTTAATAACATTTCTACTGCACGGCCCACCAATTACCATTTGGAGGGTGGGAGGGAACAGGGAGAAGGAACCAGGCTGAAAAGGATGTTCTCATCGGAGCGAGTGCGTGCGTCTCCCAAGCCGAGAGCTACCCAGTTTCTCCAGGCTTCCAGGGTTGTCCGCTGAGAAACACTGTTTTATTTCTATACCTGGCCTTTCTCCTCTATTTCTCACCCTCCGGGCTCCCATCTTTCCACTCGGCCACCAAAGCCAGTGCTGAAACTCAGCCCCAAATCTATGCCCTTTGAAGTTATGTGACATGACATAGAAATTCAAGCCTTTCTTGTACAAAAAGTATGATTACTTCACAGGGATTTTTTTCTCCATTTATGATAGAAAAACGTTCCAATCTCCAAAAAACCCTACAAAGGTTCAACCTTTATGTCACAGCCGATTTGGTCACTGTGTGTATAGGCAGTGCAGTTCAAACACAGGCTGAGAAAGAAAAACAATCTATGGAAAAGACATGAAGGGAGGCAGCCTCATGCTATTGCAGCACTTCTGTCCTGCTAAAGCAAAGGAACCATTTCTGTGCCTTTATGTATTCATTGACCGTCAGAGAGGAACAGCAACTTTTTCTATCTATATGGGAGCTTTTCTGTTTTATAGTACTTCCACACAACCAGCTTTCCTTCGGCTACATCCCAGTGCAAAATTCCCCTGCAAACGCACACAAACTCCTTTCTTGCAGTCAATACTCCACGGAGCACAAGCCTATTGCTATTAGTCACATCCACACAAATGCCAAAGCAGTCTACAGGATGGCTGGGCACTACTTTTACTTGGCTCCTAACAGTTCCTTGCGAAGTTGTCAAGAAAAAATGAGAAATGACTGGCTGACCAGTGCCTTTTCATCATTTACCATTAGTGTTGTCTAAAAAAATCTACCAATCTTTCTGTGCTAATAATAATCAGAGATATACACACCATTTCTGGTCTTCCACACATAGCCCAAGTAATTTCACAAGAGGGCCCAAGTAAAGGCAAAAAACCACTTTGTTGGGTGACATTTTGACTGGGCTCTACCTCTGAGTAAGTCCAGAGTCCTTCCACTGAACTAAAAGAGGGTAAAACAGCAGTGCCAAGTTCGTGCAAACAAGTAAGTTTTGTTCTTAAAGAGTGACTCCCGATACACATCCACCCCAAAGCAAGAAGATTCTGGCCATGTGTCCTGAATGACTTTCTTAAATTCCCTCTCAGCAGCCTGCAAAATGGCACTTCTGTCAAAAAGGTTTTACCGAGTATTGTCACATGTAAAACTGAAAATGACTGTAACTAAGAGAGATTAGACAGAGAGAAAATAACAGCAGTGAGCTCCCGTTTTGCAGTTTGGCACCCCATGCATTCGGGGGCAGGTCCCCGCTTGCGCTGCCCGATCAGTCTGGCATGGCACCACTGGTTTCAGGGGAGTTACCTCAGGTGAAACTGGGGTGGAGCAGGGTGAACCAGCCCCCTGGCCGCTCCTCTAGCACCAGCATCTGCCATCCCAGCTCCGTGGGAGTCCAGCTAACCACACAGAGGACACAGAAAATAACACTGAAAAACAGGATGGTGAGAGGAACGAAACAAAAAGCTAAAACGGGCAGGGAGAACCGAGGGCATAATATTCCTCAGCGCTTTTGTTAGCCTGCCTTTAAACCTTGGTGTCATTAATTTCACACTTGACTCTCAGGGATGATGGGAAAGCCTCGGTGCCTGGCGGGGCTGGACCCAAGGCAGGACATGGCTAGGGGCAAGCTGAGATGGCGGCGGGGAGCGGGTGGCGGGGAGCAGGCGGCGGGTGGACCCCGGGCGGGGCTGAGCAGAGGGCCTGGAGCTGCGCCACATGGGTGGGGTGGAGTTCAAGCAAGGGGAAGAAAGGGTTTCATAATCGGCAGG
>NW_009614020.1:1277-2083 GCF_000690535.1 Cariama cristata | reverse complement strand
AAAGGGAGGACAAAGCGAACATGCCCAGGAGCTGCCACCAGCACCCACCTGTGTCCATGGGGTACATCCAGCTGCGGGGGCGAGGGCTGCAGCAGCCACGTTCCTGCATTTGCTCTGGGAAGAGGAAAGGACACAAGTCAGGGTGCTGGGTTCCAAAGGACATTACATCCCTATCCGCAAAAAGTCATTACCAACTCACGTTAATTGAGCAAGGCTCAGGCAGGTGCATCCCACTGCCAGCAGCAGGCACAGGCAGCCACGCAAAGCTGAGCCCTGGCCACACTGCTTGGGGCAGACTATGCCCAAACGAGCCGGCAGGCTCTCAGCTCTATTATCCTAAGGGCAGACCAAGGAAAAGACCCTGCTCCACCCCACAGTTCCCTCACCCAGCCCCAAGCATTTGCAGAAAAGTCTCCATGTTGATTTTGGGCTGGGGTAGAAGTCGAGCCACACCAGCTGTCGAGCTGCCCCACTCAAGGCTGGCACATGGGAAGGTCATCACAGGGCACCCATGTTCATGAACTGGGTGGTGGGTGCTGCATAGCTGGGAGCGGGGTATGCAGGAGCAGGCAGCCCTGGGCTTTACCCCAGCTCAGGCACAGCTCCCTGCAAGGGAGGGTCCTCAGCTCCCACCCTGAGCTGGGCTTTAGAGGGACCAGTGGGACCCCACTCCCAGGACCCCAGTGAATCCCCTCAGCAGCCTGGTGTCCAGCTGTAGCCTCCACCTGAACACTTCCCAGGACAGCCCCTGTCCCAGCTCCCTCCAGGCTGCTCCCCAGCAGCTGTCCCTCACCCGCCAGCACCCC
>NW_009614020.1:0-1203 GCF_000690535.1 Cariama cristata | reverse complement strand
TCACTCCCACCAACACACAAGCCATAGCCCCATACACCTGCGTGGAGAGAGGTCCCTGAGGCTGACTGCCCGGCTACCAGCAGAGCCAGCTGTTGCCACAGCGGCCACCCAGCCCAGGCTCAGCCCTTGCCTGCCCACCGGCTCTGAGCTGGGCAAGAAGGCAGCATCACAAAAGCCCAATGTTGACATGGGCAAAGAGGCTCCCAGCAGCAACACCCCCACCTTACCCAGAGGGAACAGCCCAAACCCAGCTGTGGGCTGGGCTGTTGGCCCCTTATATAGGGCACGGGCAGGCAGCCCCCACCTGGGGAGGGCTGTCAGCCCCAGGTGTGCCCATCCTGCTGCCTGGCTGGGGCTAACCCTGCCTGCGCCCTGCCCTCGTCGGGCAGCGCTGGCCGCAGGAGCCTTCCCACCTCACCCAGCACATGGCACCGCTGCCCACCGCGCACCGATACCAGTCTTTGTGCACCGGACATAGGAGAGGGAGATTTTATCCCTGGGCATGCAGAGGGTTAAACCTTCTCCTCTTCCTCCCCAGTGGGGTGCCCAGCGTTCACCCCTGGGATAGCATTCCCAGTCTGACCCAGCGATGGTGTGCGTTCCCAGTCTGACCTCCCAGCAGCAGCCAGTCCTGCACCGTGGCACCGCGGCACCGCAGCAGCCTGGCACTGGGCTGTGGGTCCGGCTGCTCTCGCACCGGCCAAGCCAGACATGCCCTGGGCCGCCGGAGCAGCCAGCTTGGTTGGAGCAGCACCGTGTCGGTGTGTGCTGAGCCACATGGGACCCAGCGGCACGTCAGGCATGGCAAAGGTGCCAGCCCCAGCACCCGGACATGCTGGCACTGCCCTCCACACATACGCACGGCCCCGGCACGCTCACCCTGCACAAAAGTTGCTCAGAGCGGTGGCAGCCCCAGTAATTAATTGTTAGCTGGCTCCTCAGGGCTGGGCGGCAGAGGGGCAAGGGGGAGGCAGGCTCCCGCTCCTCGCAGGCGCCCGCTCCTCTGCCGGTCCCTGACTGAATGGTTCGGTCATTAACGGGAGTGGGGCTCGTTTGGCTTTTCCCTTGCGCCGCCTGGAAAGGGGCCACTTACTGTTTTACAACTAAAACAACAAATTATTTCATAGAGGGCTGGAGCTGCCGGGAGCTCTTGGGCCGGCCACGGTGCAGCGCTGGAGCAGGCGGCACAACCTCCGGTGTCCC
>NW_009614019.1:594-25458 GCF_000690535.1 Cariama cristata | reverse complement strand
TTTTTTTTTTTTTCCTTTCGGTGGACTTTTAAGCAACATCAGCTCTATGTCAACACAACTATTAACTGCAGGTTAACAGATTTACTGCAGGTCAGAGGAAATGCACTCTACATTAGGACAATTATTTCAGTATCCAATGGATCACCTGCATTAAAATTGGCATTGTAGTAGTTTGATACTTTGAAATTTAGACCCCTAATCCACGCTCATTCAACTTTTCAACACTGATCATGTCTCCAGTAATGCACAAAGAATGTACAATTAAGTTTAATTAAAAGGTATGCCACCAGCCTGCACCTCAGATTTTCCGCTAAAATTTAAGGTCAGGATAAAAGCAAGTTCAGTGCACAGAACATCTGTGTATCTAATGCATTCCCTTAGGCAGCTATATCAGCGTATAAGGGATTTATCTGTAATGCAAGTATTTGTACTACAGTAACATGCCAAAGTCCTGTTCAGTACAGCCTATGAATTCACCAGCCACCCTACTCCCTGGAAGCTACTATTTACTTCTCCATACTTGCACTTATTTTAGATTTCTAAAATTTGTTTCAAACGCGATTGTGAAGTATTTCGGTCACTTGCAACATTGGTACCCTTCTTCATTTTTAGTCCTTTGTTGACAGATACATCAGAAGCCCTTTCAAATCCCCAAGGTCTGAGAGCACCAAGTACTACCTGGAAGCACCTTCACCTCTACTCAGAGCATTCGTCAATTAAGGCTGACACTTATCAGACTTGTATCAAAAAATGAATATCTGAAGAACATACCACATATAGAGGAAAACGTACCTTCTCTGACATAGCAGAGAATGAAGTGACCATCCCAGTATTGCTTCTTTCTGGTTACACCTGACAAAGGTCCCCCCAAAAATGTTCCAATTCAATACAAGCTGTTAATTTACTATCACTGTGATTTAAATGGTTGGGAAACTGCTTTGAAATCTGCTCTTTTCAGATGTAGTTCTATAACAGAATCGTTACTTTAAGCAAAAAATCAGCTCTTGTTTTCAAGCTATAAACCGAATATGGTGAACTAGAAATTTACTTTTCTGTAGTTTATCAGAAGGGTCTATCTACTCATGTAAGTGTTTATCAGAAATGTAACTGGGAAGGAAGGAGGCGTAGGAACTGCTCTTAACATTTTATATCAAGGGAAGGAACAAAACAATGCATTTGCACATACTACCAGAGCAACCTAATGAGTAAATACCATGTTTCAAAATTACAACTTCATTTAAAATAGTAGATTTTCAGTTATCTGAATATTTAACAGTAGAAAAATGAACATATCTTGAGGCGTGCGAGAAAAACAAAAATAGCCTATATTACATTTTAAGATTAGCTTGAACAAATGTGACTGTGCAAAGAAGGTTCATTTTTCAAGTGGATTAATTACTGCTGAAGTAGCCATATATTTTTTTTACTTACCAATTGGAGCTAAAGAGAGCCTAAAATCTATTAATCACTGTTTGTTTATTCTATTGTCCCCACTTCCTGGAATGCAGTCAGAGGTGGAACTCAACTGCCCAAAAGCCCAGTCAGCAAATCAGCTGTGCTAAACCCTAGGTTCATTTATACAGCATGAACCTACTTACTAACATTCTTAACCTATTGTAGGGTGGGAGCAGTGAGTGCATAAAGCACCTAATTCTGGAAGTTTACACAAAATTCACCAAGGCTTTCTGAATATTTGGAGTATTTTTTAGCGTAAGCCCCTGCCCACCCACCCCCATCCCCCACTTTTTTTTTCCCTTATCTGCAGCTACATTTCTACGAAGTGTTTTTGGTTCAAGCTCTAGCAACGTTGTTTATAGAACAAGACGACTGAATAAAAGAAAAACACTGAAGTACAATGTGCTTTCTCAATTCTATCGCAGAATCCTACACTGTGAATTAGACGTAAACTACAGTTTTGCCTTTTATAGATATTTCCTAGGTATTCTACCTTCTCAAAATTCTTGGTGAAAATGTAGTTTAATTCAGTAGCATTTGGATTACAGGCTCACCAAGACTACAAGGATGAATTCCAGCATCCTCTTATACTACATTTTTGGAGTGTGGAAAATATTTCTGCCCATGTATTTCCTTTGGGTTTATGTGCGTTTTCATATACTCTGGTTTTTGTGGGTTTTTTTGCTTGTTTGTTAGATTTTTCCCAGAGTTTTTTTGGAGTTCTTACAGTTTTGTTTTTCTTACTGTTCTTAGCCAAGAATTGCTGTAAAATCCAAAAGCAAAGCAAAATATGTGGTCCATTACACAACGTGTGGACTCCTATGTTTTAATTCTGTTGGTATTCATCACCACATTACCGTATCACCTCTGCTAAATGAATCTACTAATAGCTTAATATTTTGAGCTATAAACAGGAGAACAGTTCCTTTCCCCCCCCCCCAAGACATTGGGAAATTTAGTTTTATGATGGATGTTTCGTGCTTCAAAACTTTATGTTCCTTGCACACAATAAAAACATTGAATTGCCATTTTAAGCTGGTACTAATTTAGATGTTTTGTAGTGTGTGACTTCTCCTCCACTTATCTGTCATCTTTTATTATTCTCTTAAAGACTATAAGAGCATAAATTACTACAAGCATATGAAATACGCAATATTATGAGGCACAGATATTTTAAGCATCTTCTTCAGAGGCTGAATCCCTGCTACCAGTCCCATCCCTATAAAACAGGGCTGAATTCCCCCGAACAGATTTAAGGAGAGAATGGAGAAATATGGTCTATGCAGCCACCCACAGTAGACTGCAAAGAACGTATTCAGAAGGACCTGACATAGTCTCCAAACTATATCCAAAAGCAGACTCCCACCTTCCTTCAAAACTCTTCTGAATAACTTACTACTTTGATTCCTTTGCATCCTGAATCTGGATTTCAGCTCCATATACTAAAAATACACAGGAATACAGCTCCTATCCTCCTTTTAATTGTTTCCTCCATTCCCTTCTTCTAACATCTCTCTAGTCCCTAATCAGCAGAACAAACAAGATGTATTCTGTAAAACAATATTCTGAGAATATGCTCACACAGCTACGCAAGTTTACGTGGCAGGGTCTGCAACATGCTTAGGTAGGACACACTGCACTCAGTGAGCATTTAATAATATTGCAGAGTTTGCAATGGAATTGTCTTTAAGTCAATTCCGTATAATGAACAGGTAGCCTGGAAGGTGAAGCAGGAAGCATCTTCATTGGGTAAAGACGACCTACTGACCAGCACAGATCAGTTCCTATATTCTAATATAAGAACTCATAGTTACAGTACAGAAAAGATTGTACTAGCATACTCTGAAGCAAACACAATTTAAGTAGGACGTGAATATATCAGAGGAATAATTGGTAAAACCTAATTCTGTTATAATACAAAGTTCCTTTCTGATGTAATGCTTGATATGATTTCTACCTTTACGGACAAGTATCTTCACCACTTTGTACAAAACCCACACACACGAACACTAAAGAACCATTCAAAAACTTGCCTTGCAATGAAGGCTGCAATCAGGTTTCTAGACCTTGACTTCAGATTCTTATTCATGTAAAAATGTTGAGTTACCTTCTGCTGGCAAATGTAGCATTAACGCAACATCATGCCTACTGATAACAAGGTTATAAAACGTTAAGAAACAGAGATTACAAACTTAAGTCAGTTAAGAATTTAACTGACTAATTGGAAGTGCCAAGTAACATGCATTTCAGGTTCTGTTTCAAGACTAAGGCAGTATTTGGCTCAATAGCACTGGGAGGCATCTTAATCAAGTGAAGAAATGGCAGGTGAGACACCACCAAAAATATACTTGAAAGCTACAGTAACTTTAACGTTGTCTGAACTGGAAACAGCAATAAGCCTGAGTAAGACTGAGCCGACATACAACTTTACTTCTCAAACTGACCTTAAAAACCAACGGTAATGTTTTTGTGTAGGAGATCAATATAGGAATTTTCACAGTCAAAGCCATTGCTGGCATTTACCACGTGAAATCTTCTTCTAATCAACAACCATATTTTTGCAGGTGATTTCTCAGAACAGATATGCCATCTCCTAAAGTATGGCATAGCACACACAAAACCAGATGAATTAGCAACACACTGAGTTTTATACACCTTCGGTAAACCTGCAGGCTAACTGCAGTTATGTCCAGGCTCTCCTTTCTTGAGGGCAGTCTGGCTCAACTATGTTAAGTAACACAACAGCAATTGCCAGGAATCAGGGGTGTCTAGCAGGGTGCTCTGAGATCAGGCACATGGGTATATGCACTCCATGCCAGGACAAGCGCATGAAAAGCCCATCACAGAAACACAACCAGAGACACACAGTCATGCCCTTCTATATACCCTAAACCATTATTCACAGGATCTAAGAGCTAATAGAAGTATTAGCCTGACACTACTTGAAGAAGCTCTCATTTTAAAAAGTTTGTATCAGGTTTTAATCTAGATAACAGTTCATTACTAAAAGCCATTACAATAAAGTTTAAAATATTTTCTCTGAACATTCCTGTAAGATACTGTAACTATGCTAACCATGAAACACTGACCGATCACACCACAACCATATCTACACTCCTCTTGGTTAACAAGGAAAAATTACTAAATTATGAGACTAAAGCCTCCATTATGCTTGCAGGCAGGTTTCAATTACTGATTTTTCAAGCTTTAGGCATTGCACTACCTTGAAACCAGCAAACTTTTCTAGCTGCAGAAGGTAAACAGAATAACACTTCACATAAACCCAGAAATTCTGCATTTAGTTTCATCACATGTAACTTGCTCAACACAGAACACTCACATGCTTTACTAGTATGCTTACTATTTGCGAAGGAGAAAAACAGGCTACAAAGGGGAAAAAATTACCAATAAGCTCCCTACACCCCAAAATGGCTGCTGCAGGTAAATGAGTCTTTAACAGTATGAATTGAAACACAACATTTACCTCTGAATGCAAACTTAAATTTTAGTTAACTTTTTTTTTCCCCAGAGAAGTAATACAGGAGATGTTCATTATAGTGGGAAATCTATTTCAGAAAGCAGAACTGATATGCAACATAATTTCTTGCCCTTCCTCCCCACCGGACACATATGATCTATCATTTACACTTTAGGTTTGAGAAACTGCCATTTATCAGATCATAATACAGATTGCCCCACTCTCCCTAGATAACCAGCCACTCAGGTTGTCTCTGCTTCAAACCATCCAACATCCACATCATCCAACACTTCTTGGTCTTTTTGCTTGACATCTGCGACTTCAACCAGATTAACTGTTCAAAACAACCAAACAAAGCTGTTCTTTATTGACTATAATCAGCAACATATACCACACAGTCTCCTGCTGTGTCAGATACTTCATAAGTGATCAGAATTCACCTAAGTGGAACAAGGTATTCAGCATCTAGGAAATCTGACTATCCCCCAGGTGAAACTATACTCTCAAATTCTTCCCTTACACTTGGAACTAAACATTATTCCTCAAAAATTGTGAAGTTTATAAAAATGGTGCTTCAGTTGGAGGTAAAGCATCCAAGCTAAGCTTTCTTCCTTTGTACCTCACAGATGGTGGTAGCTCAGCCCTGCACTGGTCTGCCAGACCTCAGCTTTCATCCTCTAAGGATCTATTACTACTTCACTCTATCAGATATTAACCACTGTTTTGCAGCTTCTATTTGTCAATCTTTACAGCATCCTACACGTACACCTTCAGGACAAGAAGGCACTTGAAACTGCACTAGGGGAAGTTCAGGCTAGAAATGAGGAGGCATTTCTTCACAGAAAGGGCTGTTGGGCATTGGAACAGGCTGCCCAGGGAGGTGATGAAGCCACCACACCTGGAGGTGTTTAAGAAAAGACTGGACATGGCACTTACTGCCATGGTCTAGCTAACATGGTGATGTTAGGGCAAAGGTTGGACTTGATGATCCCAGAGGCATCTTCCAACCAAATCGATTCTGTGATATGGAGCGACAGTTTTGAGGTGGTCTGAAAAGGCACAACAGGTAAATTCTGCAACACAAGAGGAAAGTAAGGCATTAATTTCTTCTCAAGGCTGCATGTTCGTATATAGCAGAAAAAAGTGCCTGTTGTAATAATTTAAAGTCAACTATACTCTGCTATATTTTCAAAATTAGGTAAACCTCAGATCTCTTGCATTATGAGGCTGAGCCAGGTTTCTGTGATCTATACTAAAGATAAACGTCTTCCTGTGTTTTTGTGAATTTGAAGTTTTTGTCAGGAAGACACTATTCTCCTCCTGTTCAGGGCTCTTCAAGAGCAGTAGATAGTTTTCCATAAAGGAGCAGTTATTACTCAAACTTTACTCTGAACTCCAGCTTCCTCTCTAGGTAAGTTAGAAATAAAGGTTGCAGTTTTGTTGCTAGTAGAAAGACAAAATCTTGTTTAATGTGAATTGTTATTCCTTTTAAGGTAAGCAAAGAAGGCTTACCAAAAGTTAAATGGTAACTTACTTCAATTTTTTAAATTATTATTGCTACTACAGAAACAGCTACAGCAAATATTCACTTTCAGTCACACTTGGTAAGTTCTTTGAAACATGTTTGCCAGAACAGTATGTCATGCCAATATTAATGTCACTTCCAAGAGATACAACAAGGTTATAATCAAATTATGAGGTTGTCTGTAATGTGAACACTTTGATCTTGAATAATGACACAAAATTCATATACAATTTCAGCTAAATACCTGCAATTAAAGTCATTAGCAATATGAGTATTCAGTTTAAAAGTTAAGATTTCATGTCCAGGGTCATTGCATGAGCTGAATATGCAATTAAATAATAAAAGTAAATCTTTCAATAGACAGGTAAAAGAGGAAAAGAAAGAAAAAAACAACCCACAAACCACACAAAAATAAAACCACCACCCATACCGCAAGGTTTTTGCAGTTGGTACAATTTCTTCAGTGTTACCAAGACAGGACACCTACCATTCTAACGGTGTAATTCTCAAGCTGTCTATATTTAGCACAAAATTTGCCAGCTAAATCTGTTCATAACGGAACTATGGTCCATTTACACTGTAGCAGACAAAGCATACAATTTACCTCTTTGGCATGACTAACAGGATGTTTGCCAACTTTCCAAACATATTCCTGGAAAGCTGGGCTGCTCTATCTTTGCATCCAAGGGTTAGTACAATAATGGTTCAGAGACTCCAGATACAAAGTGTTGGAAATCTAACTTCAATAGAACTAAAACTTGGATTTTTCTTTTTTATATTACCCTCACTGTTTTCCTAGACTGAAGAGATTCTTGTTAAAGAGCAGAATAGGTTTGCAAAGGTTTGTAAAATTTCCTTATCTTCAGACAAAGTTATTAAATACTTGACTTAGACAACACATTAACTATCCTGACAGAAAACATACTGAATCAGAAATATACTAAATACACAAAGTTCATGTTAGCATATAAATTTATAATGTTTGGAAAGAGAAATTATTTTGCACTCAAACCACAAGGATCCAAACTCACTGAAATAAAACAAACTTAAATTCCACCCCATTTTTTTGTTAGTATGTCAACAAACCTTTGGTATATCATCTTGTCCAGGTCTCTATGCATTACAGAGAGCCTCCAAACAAATGGAACAGGTCCTAGACCTCCTCAGAATGAAAGCCAGTTATCAAAGAAAATACAACTACACTGAGATGTGGAGATAAATTATTCTGGGCCAGCTCTATATACATACACATATGTGCATATATGTTATTACTGTAGACATGCAAACACATGTATGTGAAAATTAACTTTAGTCTGCTACCACCTCAGTAATCAGTAATGGAAAAAGTAAACCCAAACCTGTTTTCTATAAACGGCGACTGCTAATTCAACTAGTGTGCGTGCTTTAAATAGCTGCCAGGAATCCAAAATGTGATCATAAGCAGCCACCTGAGGCCCATGGACATCTTCCATCAATAGAGGTTGTCACTCCAGCCAAGCTCTTCAGATTGAAGAAGTTGAGATAAAAAACAACTGGCATTAAAAATTACCCAGAGTGAACATGGTTGACTAGAACTGAAGTGAAGCACTTCCTGACCCACAGACACTATTATCCTAGCTCAAAGTGAGCCCACCATTAACTGCAACTGTTCTAGATCTCTCCAGAGGAAGAAACATGCTTCGTAGAACAGATTATGAGTAATAAAGTTTTGTGATAATTTCCAACAGTAGTTTTTCATTTTCTTGTATGCTTGAAGCTCATCTTCCCAGTACAATGACTTGGTATCAAGCTTCCTAGACAACATTTCAACCTTAGCAATCTATGATTTTTAAGTTACTTTCCATGCACTTCCCTCTCCAAATAACAGCCATTTATGCAAGTGAGTGAAGTCACATCAAACAGTGTAAGCTGTTTGATGGGGGGGAGCATGCAGAATTTAAAAGGCAGCTTTAATTACTACTACTTATTAGAGTTCCTCAGTGACTGAGGATTTAGTAGTTCTACAGAGGGTACAGAACTGTTGCACACTATACCAGATGTGCATAAAGCAGTTCTCTTTCTGCCTGATTTGTCTTCGAGAACATTAAGGTAACATTTCAGAAAAAACAGAACATCTTTAACTGTGCGGCTGCCAAATCAATTCTTTCTGATTAAAATATGCCTTGAATTTCATAAGATCTTCCCACAGACATAAATCTTTCAGTCCCAAGCACTTCCTGTCATTTTAATTGCTTCACTTCAAGTCCCCCAAAGAACAAAACCAATACTTTGCAGTGTTACATGACAGGCTGAACAGCACTCGTGTCCTAGGGGACAACACTGCCCGGAATGGCTATTTAAATGGAGAAAGGAGGAGAGACAATGCTAAAACACACATATGTAAGAACTACATGCTGTTTATACTCTTTATTGAGATCAAACATATGAGAAGCTCAACATCCTCCTCACTCCTCTCTCCCAGAAAAGGAAGAGTGACTACTTCTCTTGACAGGATTAAACTTTCCAAGCATGTGTTTCTGGACCAAGGCAGTGTCTGAGCTATGTAGGAGAACATGAAATCACCCTTTTCAAGACACTTTCACTACTTCTAGCTATGTGGTCTTAGACCAAGGGTTTTTAATACATATAGTTTATATTTATTCAATAGGATAAAGAGCAAGTAAAACTCCGTCACACTTCTGCGCTGAAACAGTCTTGAACAACATCACCCTCCCATTGCGTACATGGGTTGTCTAACCCCCAACACTATCCTTTTCAATCGCTCCCCATACTGGAGCTGCTTCAATTTCAAATCTCCCTGCTTCACTATGGTTCACCTTTTAAGTTAGCTCCCGTAAGTTTCCTCCATATACCAGCCCAGACTTCCATAATATTTCTGTCAAGAAACTTAAGTCAGGTCACCTCTGGGCATTTTGCTAGAGAGAAAGCATTGTTTGCCTTCGCTCTCAAATAAGCTACTTAAATACTGCAAAAACTTGAAGAACTCAACAATCCTAATCAGAGCTGGTTTCAGTTGTTAAACCTGATTGTAGACCTGCAACACTGTTGCTGCAGATACAGACAATGCCCTTTACCTGCCCCTGAGAAGTCCAGTTAGCATGGTTGCCACTGTACAGCCACATGGTGGCATGGCTTAAAAAAAAAAAAACACACACAAAACACACACAACCCAACAAAAACAATGCAAAAGAAACCGACATTTCAGTAACAGGTCAAGCTGTTTGTATGGAAGAGTGGGCTGATTCCTAATGCTTTCAGGAACAGAGACCCCAGAACAATATATTTTTCACTATTTCCCACTCATTGTCCTAGAGTTGAAGCCAAAAAACCCAAGTAAAACAAGCGATTTTCCTATTGGTCCTTTTGAAACAGGTCACTGACACCAGTCTGCACAGAATTAAGGTTTTAGAAAGGAAGAGGTAAAACATTTCATTCTTAGCTCCGGTATGGTCACAATAACCCCATGCAATGCTACAGGCTTGAGGAAGAGTGGCTGGAAAGCTGTCTGGCAGAGAAAGACCTGGGAGTGTTGGTTGACAGCTGGATGAATATAAGCCAGCAATGTGCCCAAGTGGCCAAGGCGGCCAACAGTATCCTGGCCTGTATCAGAAATAGCGTGGCCAGCAGGACTAGGGAAGCAATCGTCCCCCTGTACTCAGCACTGGTGAGGCCGCACCTCGAATCCTGTGTTCACTTTTGGGCCCCTCACTACAAAAAAAAGACATTGAGGAGCTGGAGCATGTCCAGAAAAGGGCAATGAAGGTGGTGAAGGGCCTAGAGCACAAGTCTGATGGGGAGCAGCTGAGGGAGCTGGGGGTGTTTAGTCTGGAGAAAAGGAGGCTCAGAGGAGGCCTTACCCCTCTCTACAACTACCTGAAAGGACGTTGCAGCGAGGTGGGTGCCTGTCTCTTCTCCTGAGTAACAAGGGATAGCACAAGAGGAAATGGCCTCAAGTTGCCCCAGGGGAGGTTTAGATTGGATATTAGGAAGAACTTCTTCACGACAAGGGTTGTCAGGCACTGGAACAGGCTGCCCAGGGAAGTGGTGGAGTCATCATCCCCGGGGGGATTTAAAAGGCGTGTAGGTGTGGTGCTTAGGGACATGGTTTAGAGGTGGACTTGGCAGTGTTAGGTTGATGGTTGGACTTGATGATCTTAAGGGTCTTTTCCAACCTAAAAGATTCTATGATTCTGTACATATAGCATTTCAGTATTTTCAGAATATCATAGAATTGATATCCAACATTAATTCCAAAGGTTTTCTCATACACTGTCTGCCCAAGGGACTCATTCCACTGCATTCAGAAAGGACATCTGAAGTGTGTTTATTGCTTCCAGATTTTGAAAGGAGAAATTACTGTTATAACTCAGCTGAGTTGTCTTAACAGCTCTGGTAAAGCCTCTCTGGTTTTCATTCCAGATTCTCACTTCAGGATAAACATGTTTCCTGTGTATTAATTCTCCAAGTATACAAAGCTCATATTCAAGTTTTACGCAGAACAATCCATTCAACAAGGACAATGAACACAAACCAAAACTTATATTGCAGGCTACATGAAACACATGTAAAGTATTTGGGAACTTTAGCTGCTGCATATAATACTCCTTAATCTTTCTGTCATTCTTCGCCAATAATCTGAAGCACTACCTTCAGAATTTGCACTAAAAGCAAAATTTTATGATCACGACCTAAGTCCAATTCTGCACTTAATGGTTTTACTGGATCAAGCTAGTACATAGGTGACAACTGACCTCACTGTCCCAGATAGGTGAATTATGTCATAACAAGAGCAACAGCTAACACAGGTCTACTGAAGTTAATGATAAACCAAGTTGATGTATAATTTTCAGATCTGAAGGTCTAACAATATAACAGCCCAGCTACCAGCTTGACCCTAGTGATCAGAGAATGGACACTAGTCATAGGTGAAAAAAGTCTGAAAGTATTGCCCAGACAGCTTTTGCTCTCAGAAGTCACAGACCTTAAAATTAAAATACAAGAGCCTACTAAGAATACAACTGATTGTTGAATGCAGTAACTAAAACATCTGCTTAGGAACATTAATTTTGGTCATAGACCACAGGAATGTAAGAACCAACATTAAGTAAATTATTAACACAGTGCTATGCATAAACCCTTTGGATGAACAGAGGAAGTGAGCATGTCCATAAAAACTGGTGATATAATGCAATTGTATTTTGGTAGGTAGCATTTAGCCAGTCAATAGGCCAAGTAACACTGTCAGAATTCAAATTCCATGTTTATTGCTATGTTTCTAAATCTGTGTTTCAGTTATTACATGGATTTTATCATTAAAACCTTTAAGTGCTCTTCACAATGCTTTTAAGTGATAGAATCCACTTCTGTTGTAGTATACTTTAAAAGCAAAGCTCCTGATTTGTCTGAAAATTCAGAGCGGCCCAACTCAGTGATATGGTGCATACAACTTGAGAAGCTAAAATAATTGTGAGCTATTACTGAGCCCAGTATTCAATAATAACTGTCCGCGAGGTAAACCACAATTAACAAGGCCACATCTAAATAGTATACAAGCTTTTTTGAGTTACTACCTTGAAAGCATGCACTTCAAAGAGACATAAGTGCTTCTAGAAATTAACTACTTTTTTATCAATTTAATCCAAGAGGAAGACAACTGCAAAATATCCTTTAACATCAAATTTTAGTTTGAGAATTCAGAACTGTTTTCTGGATTGATTTTCACTACAGCTGCTCTCATGAATAACTAACACTCAGGTCTCCTACAACTATGTGCTGTTGGCTCCTCGGACAGCAATTCTAGCCAAGAACATCCAAGCTAAACCCTCTCTCTGGACTGGCATGGGGGAAGAACCACACTTCTGGTTGACATATTTACCACATGGCATGCTGCCCTGAACTTGCAACTGGCAAGCATTTAGAAGGGCAACTTTTTTCTTGGTGAGAAAGCAGCAGGGGACACATCAGTCTGAGGGCACGGAAGATGACAGATCAAGTCTTATACTTGCAAGTACCACTCTAGGACTAAACAGAAGGCTAAATGCAGTATGAGCTTGGTGTAGCTTAAACACACACATACAATAGGCAGAGGAACAAAGTCATATCAATGGAAAAATAATCACTTCCAGGATATCCAAATCTTCTGACACATTTCTAAATTGCTGGGGGTGTGTGTGTGTCTGTTTGTCTCAGGGAAAAGAGCAAGGATACAGTATCTTAAGTCTGAAGAAAACTCCAAAATTGCCTAGAACTTCCCCAGTGCAATTGAGAAAAGGCTCATCTATTCTCGCACTGTGTTCTACCTCCTTGTACCTTTGCAGCTGCACAAAAATCTAGGAAGATGGATAGTAGTTTCCTCTGACTGCAGAAGTCCCTAGGGACATAGATCCAGAAATGAAGGCTTAAGAAATCCAAGTAGCAGAAAAGATTTTTCACAGCAACCAGATAGTTAGGGAAGCAAGTAAAAAGCCCTGTGATGGGGGTTGTGTCTCTGAGCTTTTACATCTTCTAATCCAAGGGACACACATGCTGGAAGTGACTGAATTACTTGAATTAAATTACGATACTGAAATTCTAGTCACAGGGAAAACAGTAAAAAAAGATGGAAGAACAACAAAAGTGAAGGTTTCACTTCTTTCTTCAAGGATTTTCCCTAGCCATATAATGCATATATTCTTTACAATCCTAATCTGTTTGTGACACATGCAGCAGAGAAGACGTTCAAATGGAAAAAAGTTCTCTGACAAGTAATAATGACAAATTAAAAGTTTAAAGGAAAACTAAAGTTTTAAAAAACTAAAAAAAACCTAAAAGCTTTTAAACTGAAAGTTTAAAGTTTAAAGGAAATGCCTCTGTACAAAGGAAGGGTGTATAAGTCTGCCATACAACTATTACCACGCAGACTTTTAAAACAAAATCAAGATAACAAAATACATAACGTTAACAGCTATATCTGCAGGGAAGTGTCTGAAGAACTTTCTGCCTTGACAACTGTGATTCAGTTGAACAGACAGGTCACTTGCTACTAGAATCCTTCACATAAATCAGGTTTCAGAGAACAAAGGGACACCTAGCCATGCTCACCTGGCCAAGTCATTACAATCCTGGGACAATAAGAGAGATCTTAATTTCAGAGGTGGAGGGAAATGATGCCTTCAATACATTGAGCTGCAAAGAGGGCCAGTGTGGAAAAAAAACAACCAAACAAACCAACCCCCAAAACCCCCAAAAATCAAAAAACACACAAAAAACCCCAGTACCTTGGCAATTTTGGGGTTTTTCCACTACAAGGGAGCCAAATGTACCCTCACAAAAACACAATAGCTTTCTTCAAGATCATGAGGTCATTTATCATTCTCCCAGAGACTTCTATGCTGCCTCTCTCCTTGAAGCCCAGTTTCCCTCAAGTTTTTCTCTTCAAGTTGCAAAGGAGGTTGTGGGGTTTTTTTCCTTTCACTTCCACGCCCAGCATCAACTGCTCCACAATAACTTCCCAATTCCACCCACCAGGCCCTCCTTTCAAACAATCAAGTCTCAGGACATTTTTCAAGGTACGCCTCTCGCTCTCCGCAGGGATTTACAAGCACTCCCAGCTTTGCCACTGGTCCAAGAAATAACCAGTTGTTTCTGTCATGTGGTCCATTTTCACTACTTCCTAAATGCAGTCACCCCTCCAAGGACTAGAATTAGTAAGCTGTCAGCCTTTAAAAGTGCCGACAATTACAGCAGAGATGCCCTGGCCTTAAACTGCCCTCTGAAAACAACAGCATATTTGCAACCAAGCAATACTACCTATTCTAGGATAAGTCTGAGCACTGCCAATAAGCGATACCAGCAAAAAATTACTGAAATTACATTCTACCTCCATGTCTTCCTTTGTTTATAAAAACCCTGCTTTAATCCAGTTCTTGAGAGCAATTATAATGCAAGTAATGCAATTCTTGCATTATAATTCTGCAGCTTTATTTCACAGAAGGCAATGTGCACAGCCATAGAGCTTGAGAATGAGGAGAGAAGACATTGTTAACAACCAAAGCATGTTTCAGCCACGTGGTCAAATTCCAGTTGTTACCTTAATCCAGTACACTGCAGCAAGGTGATAAAAGCTAACACAAAACTTGAATTTAGCCCAGAGAAGAAATCCATGTTTCTGTGGCTATTAACTCCAAAGTCAAAATTTTCAAAGGTCCCTTGCTCCAAATTAAATATCTCAGCAACAAGGAACCTCCAATAGCAAGACAGTTTGCAGAACAGTTCAGTGGACTACATGATCCAGTCTCCCAAGGAATTCCTCCTCCCACACAAGCTGCAAGTTTGAATGATATTCAAAATAGTTGTTATTCTAGAATTTCTGCAACTAAAACTAAGATTTGTAGACAATACTTAAGACAGAATGTTCTTCAACAAGTAGTCAAATTTACAAACAAAACTAAAGTTTAAGAAAAAAAGTAACAATTGCAAGGTAATTACTTACTGTGTTATTTGACACCTGCTAAAGATAACTGGAAACTTAATTTCTTTTACTAAACAATCAGGCATCCTGATCTCTTTCTCAAATTTCTTTCTTTCAGAATCTATGATGTTAGGTTAAAGGCTGACCTACGAAGCCTTCAGTTGAAAAACTCTTTGCGAGGTGTTTTTTTCCTGTTAGTTTTGGGGGGGGGTTGTTCTGTTTCTTAAATAAAACTGTGGTGAAAGTATTTCTTGCTTACAAAAATACTTCTGAAAAAAATAGGGTATCTTGAATCAGAAAATACAGTATTCTTCACTTCACTTAACAGCTTAAGTCTGGATGCACCATGCACCGTGTGGTAGTTTGTGTGCATGCTCAGAGAGTTAACTGGGAAATAATCCGATTTAGCTTGGCCCACAGCGTGCAAGACAGAAGCATCAGAACTCCACTCCCTGACTGTACAGCAGGTCTGCACTGTTAGCTGCATTTTCTACTTAAGTGTAAATGTTTCTGGTCAAACAATGTTTTCCTGCCAGTTGGAAAAAAAAAAAACAAACACCACACACAAAATAAAACACTGTCATGATCTATCAAAGATTAATACCTTTTGTACCTTTTAATATGCTATGCATGCTTTGTTGACAGCTATATTGTTTAAAGCCATAGTTTAATCACTTCTGACTCTGGTATGATTTGGTTTGCCCATTTGCAGACTGAGTATCATGTGTTTGAGGTCAAGGAAAGTCAGTCACTCCTAAGGAACTCAGTGCATTTAATAAGGCTCATGTTGGTGTTTCTCTCTTACCACTACACTGAGCCACTATTTCAGCTAGCTTTTTAAAAAGCACCTGAAAACCAGTTTCTACATAAACCCTCCCTGCAGTCTTAAAAAGAAAAACAATTCCTCCACACTCTAGAAAACTTTTGTACTTAATCATGAAGTCCAGGATCAAAAGGCACCATTGTTTCACACCTTTTAAGATTTAATTGTGCACAGCAGAAACTGCTGTTATACAACAAGTTATCTCAGGCCTCAACAACAAACTCTCTGGCCTTTCTACAAAAATCAGTAGAAACGAAAGAGGGTAATTCTGGACAGGTAGATTTATCCACTGCCTTTTTGAACAAAATCCTTTTGGGTCATACCTTGCAATTATTTCCTTTTATTGCACACAAAACACACAGGCAATTATGAGTCTGCTTTTGTTGACCGTCAACACTGATCATCAAGACAGGTCACCCTTGAAAACACACAACTGCTTTGGAGTGCTAATTATTTTCAGCATCACAACCCCTTTTGACACCGTTCCAATAATTGCCACAGATCCCTCCACAGAGACTCTGGCACCCAGTGTTTTACCTTGCTACATCATTCATTCCCATGTGTCCAGGGTAAGTTTCTCACAAGGCTTCCCCATTAGCTTGCTTGACCCAGCTTAGGAAGAGCCTACAGAAATGGAATTCCCAAGGTGAACAGGAGAAAGGGAATATCTACATTTTTAGCACTATTATCCAAGAGACCACTTTTTGGGCATACTTTCTTACTGTCTAAATGACAGCCTAGCCAAGTGGAGGGAAAGGTAGAACAGAATCAAAACTAGGACATCACTGACACAGTTGTTAGTATGACGAAAAGGCAGACAAATGCTAAAACCTAGACCATTAAATACTACCTCACTTACATGCACAGGGTTTCTAGAAAGGCTTAAGCTCTTGGAAAGCGAAGGAGCTTACACAGTTAACGAATCAAAAGTCACCGATTCTTTCCTAACATTCACAAAGAGAAATGACAGTACTTTCAAACCACATGGACAACCAGTAAGCAAAAGACTCAACCAATACGGGTTTATATCATGCTCTCCATATGGTAAGATTTCCAAATCTGACACCTGTGTACTAGTTTAGCTGTCCTCAGACAGCGAAATTTAGTTTTTAAAATGCTGTTAGCAACATTCAACTGTTCATCTGCATCATTTCTAGCATACCTGATAAATAACCTTGACTGCAAATAACCCTGCCTCAGAATAATTTCTTTATTGAGCAGAAAACCAAAAACAACTCACACATGTCATAAGAGGAAGTTGGCATCCTATTCCCTTTCTGTGTGCTGCCTCACGGAGATTACATCATTTCTCATACCAGCCCATTATTTCTTACAACCATAGGTAACTTTGCTAGAACTATCTAGAAAAAGGCTTGACATCCAGGTCCATTTTTGGGATGCTGGTTTGCAACTGACACATGTGAGTGCATCTGCAATGCAGAAACATCCAGTAAAGGGTAAAGTTTGCTGTCCAGCCACCTAAAATCATTTATCCTAGTGACATGCTCATATAGGCCTCATCTGTAAAATGCAGTTGGCAAAACTGCCTCTTGCTTTCTGGCTGTGTGTCTCTCCTCAGTACAACATGTAACATGCTCAGAGTCAGGAGAATCCTACATGAAAACTGATATGGTTTAAAATCCAAGCACAATCCAGCTGTCTAAGGTAATTTTCTTACCTCTGGAATACAACATCAGAGCAACTGTAGGAAGATAATAGTTAAAACTTCAAAGAGCAAAGGCCAAATATCAGTGTTTCTTTCATTTCAGTGCTTATGCATCCTAAAACGCATGAAATTCAATTGCAACCACTGAGGCTTTCTTAAGACATTACTTTTCCCCCATTCTATATTTCTTATGACTAGACAAAACTGAACTGCTTAATTAGCATGTAACATTTCATGCAATAATTTTATAGAAATCCACACTGACCATGCATTTCCCCATTAACATTCAATTAACACATTCCACTATGGAAGCTTCAATACAATTTCAACCATTTCTCCCATGAAATGGAGTAATTTTTTTTTCATCTTGTGTGTCTAGTGGCATTACGTGACAAACATGTCGGCCACCTATAACTACTTCAACTCTGACACCTTATTACTTAAGAGTTTGCATAGCCTCTGCAAACCAAACATTACCATTTTGCCTGAAGTGATTTTCTTCACATGAACTTTATTATACCAAACATCTATGCACCTAAGAGTATCTCAGGAGAGCACATAAAGAAATTAAAATTAAATTGCTCTAACACATAAAAAATAACTCTGTGTGGTGTAGCTATAAAAAAAAAATCAAAGTCCTTATTTGCAAAAATTATTTTCTGAATGCTGGACTTGTGGGCTATGCTGTAAGGATATATTTAGCTGCTGCACTACAGCTCTCATCTCAGATTACATTACTATTTAAGTCTAAAAAGCAATGCACATGTTCATGAGAACTGTTAAAAGTAAGCATGCAAGTCCTAATGGAAAGTTCATGTGGACTAGGTTAAGCCACATAAAGATACAAAACTTAGGCATTACATAGGAAGACTTGGACATCTTGTTTATCACACTTTTTAGCTCTCAAAGGTACCTGTACTGATTCCTCTACTTAAGATGGGAAGAGATTAAATGCTTTCCCTATTAGTGAAGAGCCTTTCCAAACCAGGCTGAGATAGAAACAGGGATACCATACTCTCAAAAACTCTTGGATCACAGCTTAGCCCTGTGGTTTCCAAGCTGTTTACCCTTGAGAGGGCAACAATCCACAAAAACCACAAAAGGAAGAGGATCAGAACCATGTATTCCTTTCATGTGCCCAAGCTAAGAAATCTTTCACAGCTCAATAGTTTGAGATTGATTCACCTGCCTCCATTCTCTGGATATGGAGAAGCATAACAGTGCCCTTTCCAAAGCAAACATATAGCGTTCAAAAGGATCAGTAATGAACATCTAACCTGAAGGCCAAAAGGTAGAAAACAGTACGCTAAAAGGGAAAGATACCGAAAAGATTTTGGCAGCAATTCCGCATTCCGTACAGTGCTTTTGAAAAGACAGCCTGTGGCATCCACATTTGGTGATAAGAAGCTTGAAACAGCAGCTGGACACAGGAGGTTGAACAATTAGGAAAACACCATTTGTGGCTGTCAAAGCAGTTGCCTTATGCAAGTCAATCCACCACAGGACTACAGTTTTTACTGCCTTATCAGCAGAGCCCCTGTTCAGTTCTGTAATATTACAGAAAAGTCACTGACTTGCTGATCCATGCTCAGATTCTTGGTAGAACCAACTTCATTTTGATGCAACGGGAAGAAATACAGCCCCTCGCTTGTAGCCAAATGAATGTTAGCAGTATTAAGTGAATCCTAGCTATGTTTAGGTCCCAATAGAAAAAAATTACCAAAACCACAAGTGACACCTTTAATTACTACCAACTCTAAGTAACAACAGGAAAAGTACTCTGAGCATAGAAAACAGCTTACAAGATTTGAAAATGGAAAAAAGGAAAAAATACTTAAAGTAACTAAAAAAATTACAGGGTTGTCATAGTAAGGAAACTCTACACTTAGAAAGTTGTTCCCTCAGAAGCCTTCCTATAGCAAGCAGGCAAAAAGCCAAGTCAGGCCATTCAGGCTGCAAAACAGAAAAATCTTGACAGCACACAGGTGATGAACAAGCTAAGTGTGCTACATGTGGAAGCAATAGTGGACACTGAAGACAACAGCCAGGCTCACAATAGTTGCAGTGGTTTGTAAAACAAAATGTTGCACGGGCATCTGTAGCATTAACAGAATGAAAGCATCAAATCAAATCTTAGACACCTCAGCATCTCTCGATCCAGTTAACTCCATTCACCTCAAACAAAGCTCTTGTTCAGATACAATCCAAGAATGGACTTCAACAGTTAAAGAATTTTACATTACAGCAACAATGGCAATGCAAATGCAGGGGTTTTTTTCCCCTCTGCATAAATGGAGACCTGGCTGAGCTTCCTGTTAAAATAAACAGGAGCACACAATAATGAAATCAAGCCTCAGATGCAGCCTGACAGTGACAAATCTGTATGAACTAGTTCGCAGACACCTTCCTTTTAACCACCTTCTCTGGAGGGAGAGATAGTCCGAGTAAGATCCCCAAACAGTTTGGAGAGAGTCAAAGCGAACAATTAAAAATTAAGGGGACAGCCTCTTACTGAATGAATGTAAAACCTACTAAGTTTTCTATCTGGTGGAGACTGGATTAGATCCATCCCTCAGTACTTCTAATAAGGAAGAAAGGTTGCAGACACTTATTTCATCCTACTTTTCCACATTCGGCTCAACTACTGACAGCCACGCAATAGTGTTGGACTTTCAGTCCAACAGACCTTTACAGTCTTAGCTTCATATGTTATATATCACCACAATAGTTATCTTGACAGTAGCACAAGTGTTAGCATCAAAGCTCAAGTTTTAGAAACACTGGGAGAAGAGCTACGGTCAGTGAAATTTGATTACAGAATTTTTACAAAATCAGTGCAAAACTCACTTGTCAGAAATGGTACATACTGGTTTTCCACAGCACTAATATATCTTTCCTTTTTTCCATTTACTTCCCTGACCACCTCTAAATGAGTATGTGTCACCCCACTACCATCCCTCATATGATCTTTCAATCATTTGTCCAACTTGAATATAAGCTGAAGACAACAGCAGCATGATTTGAAGCAGTTCACTGAAAAATCACCTAAATGCCTGAAAGAGTTCCCTAGCCTGTACTCCCATTTCCTGTGGAATCCACAAATAATTTTCATTTGAGTTAACCCACTCTGATCCCTTGCTGGAACTCTAAGGAGTCTTCATCCTATCCCATATCTGGTGGTGTGTGCTAACAGCCATACAATAAAAACACGTAAGACAGAGTGCATGGCACACGTAGTGAAGAAAGACGTGTGGGCACAAGGAAGTTACACTGCTAGATAACCAGAGAGCTTGAACTGCAATGGGCAGACCAAGGGATTAGCAGGACTTGGCAGGAGATGCAGTAGACCTTTCATCTGCTTCCCATAAATCTCCTATCTGTTTGGTCAATGACCACATAGGCACAAATTCTCAGAAGCTAAAAGCAACAACTCATTCACCTCTGAAGAAAAATCAATCTAAAAACAGTAGTAACAACGTGAGCTTAAGTAAAGCAAACATTTTAAAACTTCCTAGTTGTAACAAGCTCAAGACATACAGGCAACAACAGATGAGGAAGTTACGCTGCTGGATAAGCATTCATCTGCTGCTTATTAACATTATTCTTTAACTCAAGGACTTAAGCCTCTGGGATTTTTACTCTCTACAGGCTACCTCATGCTACATCTTTAACACACTGTTGCTGTACACTTTGTAATCAGTTTCCTGAACACTCTAAGGTTTGGCATTGCCACTACAACTCAAGGAATTTACAGTAGGTCAACAGAAGTAGCATACCTCTGGAATAGCAGCAATGCTCCCTTGTGTTTATTATACAGTTTATTACCTTCAGTACCAGTCTAGAGCAGTATGCCAGGTCTTCCACATTTTGGTACTCACAACAGCTACAAGATACTACACATCTAAAAGCATAAGATGAAGAAACTAGTTACTGAAGACAACAGGCTGTCTATGAAACAGCATTTATAGTTAGCAAATACTTTACTATGTTCTATACTGGAGGATATTTTCCAAAGAAACTTAGTTTACAGTAGTGACGATCTGCTTCTCTCCAAGCCATAATTCAATAGGACTTGTTGCTTATTCCTCCCCAGATTTTTGGTCCCACACTCCAAGAAAGTCATAATACCATCTCTGTATCATCTTTTTACCTTTCCCTAGTAAACCAATACTTTTTTACTCTTCTTGTCACTTAGAGTAGCTCTTCTCAGTTCCCAAATAAAAATAGGGGGGAAGAATTTTTTTTCAGATATTCTGGCAACAGAGGATGGTAACAGTATCACAAAAGAAAGATAAACAGGGCACCAATGTACATCCCAGTCAGGAAAGCAGCTTCTGGAACTAGTCCCTCTTAAGTCCACACATACAATTCAAATTCAGTCTGGTATTTTATAATCCTGTTCGAAATGAGAGATACCTAGTCAAAGCAAAATAATGAGAATAAAAAACCCATCGCACAACACCTGCACACATAATTACTTAATAGGAAGCTTTCTTTTTTTTTGCATAATCATTTTTTAAATTGTATACTAGATTTTTGAGGTGGTCACATCTTTAAATGTCTCACTGTGAAATAAAATTAACAGGTACATAAAAGCAATCTATTCCTCAATTTACACCGAGTTTCCTTGCAAGAACCTTGCAAAAGTACATACTAGTTTGTTTACCCAGGCAGGGAACGCATTTTTTGATGACCAACAATGTCCATGGCTGCAATGCAGACCCTGTTCTAGGTTTCAAGTCTTCTAAAACAGTTTCCCAAGATCTTGTAAGGATCTGACCACAGATCCTTCTGTTTATGAAGTTCCCACCCATCAAAGGAACAGTTGCAAAAATACTGAAAAAAATCCTAAGCTGCAGAGCCAGTTTCCACAGCTTTTGTCCTCTTCAGTTGGCTGCCTCACATGCAAAGCAACAAGTCATTGATCTTGCAAAATGGTTAGAACCAGCCTAGTTCTCGGACAGCAATCAAATCTGCAGCTGAGAAAGGGGGTAAAATGGCTCCTGCTACAGAGCTCTTTTGCACATGGTAAAATTTTTTATACAAGGCTAAAAGGGAATATGCACAAGGCACTCCCATTTCTTGATAAATTTTTGAAGTCCTGAGTATTAAACTCCATTAATAGCTTCTTTATCTTACATAAATAAGCTTTTGTCTGAAATTATGTAACATTGAACTTTCCAAGTCAAGAAAGCACAACTTTAACTCTGTTCCCTTCTCTTATCTAAATAAGATCTTTCTTTAAAGGACCCTTGACAAAAAGGCCCTACAAATCATACATGCATGTAATTCCTTTCAACTATTCCAAATATCACAGCCAATGACCTTCTGAATACTGGAAGCTGTCGTAAGTTTCCTCCTGTTATCTGCATTTCTAGTTCCTGTACACCTCAAATTCCTCGAAAAGAACTATGTTGTGATGGGAATATATGCAGTAACAATATAAAACCAAATTTTTAATTATGCATTATGTATAATAATTTGGTACTATAGTTACAGCACATTTGGTGGCTCGGTGGCTCATGCACTTAAACAGCAGACTAACTTCCTAAACAATTTTAAATATTCCTGAAGGGGTATATTCATTTAAAATGCAATTAAAGTTGCACTTTAAAATAAGATAATTTTTCTCCATCGCAAAAATAAAGTCTAATATAGAAGTTATCCATCTTGGAAGCATCAGGATATCATACCTTTGGATTGTGTTATTTCCTTGCCACTGAAACATTTAAGCTTTCGTTCTGTCTCCCCTTAGCCATAAAATTCATCTTGTTCATTTATTTAACTTTGTCCAAGCAGCTGTTTTGAGCTCAATATTTCTTTATACATGTTCAAAAGATAACTAACATCTCATCTATTTATTTATGAAGATAAAAACTTCTGGCACATCCTGAAATTAACCTGCTAGAACTGCTTATCTATTTATTTGCAGTATGGAAAGCATATACAAGGAAAGAATATTTAGTAGAACAGATTATTTAAACTGAAGTTCACTCACAAATTAAGTGAAATAAACACCCTCTTTCCTACCTCTCAGAAAACAGGTTTTCTCTGTAACCCAGATCTCAGTCATAAACATTTCTAGGAGAAAATACAAATCTAAACCACTTGAACAGCTCTCCACTTGAAGCAGAAATTAGTGAACCATTTAATGAACAATTAGCAAGCCCATCAAGAGTTTAAACACAAGTTATATGCCCAGAAAGATACCAGATAAGCAGAATAAGCAGCCTGGACCTGCCACAGAAAGTATTGGTAGCCTAGCCTATAGGGGGGGAAAAAAAAGAAGCAAGAGGAAAGGAATGGAGAAAGACATCAATTTAAAAAAATGCATAAAAAAAAATTAAACACCACACCACCCAGAAAAAATAAACACCACAGCAAACCAGGCAACAAATATTCTTTGCTGTGGCTGCTGCCTTGGGAATTAAGGGCCCTCTGGGACTGAACTCAAAAGCTGCTCCGGAGCAGATGTTAGATGGATTTTGGTGACGAAAAATCAGGCAGAGACTGAGATACAAGCAGAACACTAAGGATATATTGGGATATACAAGAATATATGCAAGTCTTCCAACAGTTCTAGGACAGGAACACACAAAAAAATTACATCAATTTGCAAACTCCCCTCATCTTTGTGATATTGAAGTAAAAGTTCTTAACATTCTAAAGAAGAAACTGTTGATTTTGAGCAGCAAGACTAGCAAATGTGCTTTCCGGCAGACATAATGCCTTTCTCCTAACACTTCTCTCCCCCAATAATTCTAATCCTTTCAGACACTACTCTCCCCCCAATAATTCTACTTCCTTCAGATCCTATATCCCTGTGACATCTTCCTCCTCCTCCAACAAAACACTTCGCAAGTGCTTTGATAAGCTGAAGCTCCACATAGCACAAGTAGCCAGCTAGAAATCATTTCAGATAAAACACAAGAGTGAAAAGTTGTGATATGTGCAATACCCAATAGATGGTAAGTGTCAAGACAAAAGGAAGAAGTGAAATTCAAACAAAAGGAAAGATAAAGCAGTTGAAAATACTAACAGAACCAAGAAAACATCAGAAAATTCTCCAGATGTTGCCATAATAATGAAGATGACTGATAAGCCCGATGCCCTGATTGCCAAGTCTCATAGAAGTCCAGTATCAGTTTCAAAGCCATATAAACTGGATTGTTTTTCTTTGAGAACATTGCACAGAGAAATCTAAGGGGGGGAAGAAAAAGCAGAGAGGTAGACAATTCTGGAATAGTAGAACAACAAGAACAGGAATAAGAACTTGGTTAAAATCTGGTCAGATGCAACAGAAGTGTCAGGTTCTCCTACTTAAAAGTATATGAAGAACTAAGAGGTTCAGAGAATGTGAACCAATGTGCACACAGTTTAGTTATAATGCATATCCTTTAATATCTAATTTAAGTGTGATTTATTTTTTTTTTTTAAATATGAACAATGCTTTAGCTTTAACTTCAGG